>NC_041391.1:675013613-675064771 GCF_002162155.2 Triticum dicoccoides
CCTCGGTGCCGCCGGCGCCCTCGGCGCCTCCTCTAGCCGCGGTGCTGGCACCTCCGACGCCCCCGACGTTGGTGCCCGCGGCTCCCCCGGCGCCTGCGGCCCCCTCGGCGCCCACTGTGCCCCCGGCGCCCGCGGCCCCCCTAGCGCCCGTGGCCGGTCCGGTCACCCGCGCCCGTACGGGCGTTTTTCGCCCGAGCTCGCGCTACGCCTCGGATGACTACGTCCATGCGGCGTCCACCTCTAAGCCGTCGCCGTTGCCCTCCTCCGTTCGAGCCGCTCTTCGTGACCCGCTCTGGATGGCTGCTATGCAAGAGGAGTTTGACGCCCTATTGCGCAACTGGATGTGGCAGCTTGTTCCCCATCCCCGGCACGCCAACGTGATTACCGGGAAGTGGGTCTTTAAACACAAGCTCCATCCTGATGGTACCCTTGATCGCTACAAAGCGCGTTGGGTCGTTCGTGGCTTCCGGCAGCGTGCTGGCATCGACTTGACCGACACCTTTGCTCCAGTCATCAAGTCGGGCACGATACGCACGGTTCTCCACCTTGCGGTCTCCCGTGCTTGACCGATGCACCAGATGGACGTCTCTAACACCTTCCTCCATGGTCACCTCGAGGAGCAGGTCTTCTGCCAGCAGCCCACCGGGTTTGTTGACCCGATGCATTGATGTCTACTACACAACCTTCTTCTTGTAGACGTTGTTGGGCCTGCAAGTGCACAGGTTTGTAGGACAGTAGCAAATTTCCCTCAAGTGGATGGCCTAAGGTTTATCAATCCGTAGGAGGTGTAGGATGAAGATGGTATCTCTCAAACAACCCTGCAACCAAATAACAAAGAGTCTCTTGTGTCCCCAACACACCCAATACAATGGTAAATTGTATATGTGCACTAGTTCGGCGAAGAGATGAAGATACAAGGGCAAAATAGATAGTAGATATAGGTTTTTGTAATCTGAAAATATAAAAACAGCAAGGTAGTAAGCGATAAAAGTGAGCGTAAGCGGTATTGCAATGATAGGAAACAAGGCCTAGGGTTCATACTTTCACTAGTGCAAGTTCTCTCAACAATAATAACATAGATAGATCATATAACAAGCCCTCAACATGCAACAAAGAGTCACTCCAAAGCCACTAATAGCGGAGAACAAACATAGAGATTATGGTAGGGTACGAAACCACCTCAAAGTTATCCTTTCTATTCTATCTATTCAAGAGTTCGTAGTAAAATAACATAAAGCTATTCTTTCCGCTCAATCCATCATAGAGTTCATACTAGAATAACACCTTAAGACACAAATCAACCAAAACCTTAATGTCACCTAGATACTCCATTGTCACCTCAAGTATCCGTGGGCATGATCATACGATATGCATCACACAATCTCAGATTTATCCAACCAACATAAAAGTACTTCAAAGAGTGCCCCAAAGCTACTACCGGAGAGTCAAGAACGTGTGCCAACCCCTATGCATAGGTTCCCAATGTCACGAAACCCGCAAGTTGATCACCAAACATACATCAAGTGGCACATGATATCCCATTTTCACCACAGATAATCACGGCAAGACATACATCAAGTGTTCTCATAAAAGACTCAATCCGATAAGATAATTTCAAAGGGGAAACTCAATTCATCACAAGAAAGTAGAGGGGGAGAAACATCATAAGATCCAACTACAATAGCAAAGCTCGGGATACATAAAGATCGTGCCATAGAGGGAGCACGAGAGAGAACACGAGAGAGAGAGAGAGAGAGATAGATCAAACACATAGCTACTGGTACATACCCTCAGCCCCGGGGGTGAACTACTCCCTCCTCGTCATGGATAGCGCCGGGATGATGAAGATGGCCTCCGGTGATGGGATCCCCTCCGGCAGGGTGCCGGAACAGGGTCCCGATTGGTTTTTGGTGGCTACAAAAGCTTGCGACGGCGGAACTCCCGATCTATCTTCTGCTCTGAAAGTTTTAGGGTACAAGAGTATATATGGGTGCAGGGGGTACGTCGGAGGAGCTACGGGGGCCCCACGAGGCAGGGGGCGCGCCCTAGGGGGGCACCCTCGTGGGCAGCCCGTATCTCCCCTGACGTGCACTCCAAGTTCCCTGGGTTGCTTTCCTTCCAAAAATAACTTCTCCAGTTGATTTCGTTCCGTTTTGACTCCGTCTGATATTCCTTTTCCTCAAAACACTGAAATAGGCATAAAACAACAAATCTGGGCTGGGCCTCCGGTTAATAGGTTAGTCCCAAAAATAATATAAAAGTGGATACTAAAGCCCAATATTGCCTAAAACAGTAGATAAAGTAGCATGGAGCAATCAAAAATTATAGATACATTGGAGACGTATCAAGCATCCCCAAGCTTAATTCCTGCTCGTCCTCGAGTAGGTAAATGATAAAAAGAATTTTTGATGGGGAGTGATACTTTGGCATAATTTCAATGTAAATCTTCTTAATTGTGGTATGAATATTCAGATCCGAAAGATTCAAGACAAAAGTTCATATTGACATAAAAGTAATAATACTTCAAGCATACTAATCAAAGCAATCATGTCTTCTCAAAATAGCATGGTTAAAGAAAATTATCCCTACAAAATCATATAGTCTGGCTATGCTCTATCTTCATCACACAAAGTATTTAATCAGGCACAACCCCGATGATGAGCCAAGCAATTGTTTTATACTTTAGTAATCTCAAACTTTTTCAACTTTCACGCAATACATGAGCGTGAGCCATGGATATAGCACTATGGGTGGAATAGAATATGATGATGGGGATTGTGTGGAGAAGACAAAAAGGAGAAGATAGTCTCACATTAACTAGGCATATCAACGGGCTATGGAGATGCCCATCAATAGATATCAATGTGAGTGAGTAGGGATTGCCATGCAACGGATGCACTAGAGCTATGAGTATGTGAAAGCTCAACAAAAGAAACTAAGTGGGTGTGCATCCAACTTGCTTGCTCACTAAGACCTAGGGCACTTTTGAGGAAGCCCATCATTGGAATATACAAGCCAAATTCTATAATGAAGAATTCCCACTAGTATATGAAAGTGACAACATATGAGACTCTCTTATTACGAAGATCGTGGTGCTACTTTGAAGCACAAGTGTGGTAAAAGGATAGTAGCATTGTCCCTTCTCTCTTTTTCTCTCAATTTTTTTATAATTTTTTTTTATTTTGGTGGGCTTCTTTGGCCTCCTTTTTTTTATTTGGGCTTCTTTGACCTCTTTTATTTTTTTTGTTTGGGCTTCTTTGGCCTCTTTTATTTTTCATAAAGTCCGGAGTCTCATCCCGACTTATGGGGGAATCATAGTCTCCATCATCCTTTCCTCACCGGGACAATGCTCTAATAATGATGATCATCACACTTTTATTTTTTCTTACAACTCGATACTAGAACAAAATATGACTCTATATGAATGCCTCCGGCGGTGTACCGGGATATGCAATGAATCAAGAGTGACATGTATGAAAGAATTATGAACGGTGGCTTTGCCACAAATACAATGTCAACTACATGTTCATGCAAAAAGCAATATGACAAAAGTAATGTGTGTCATATGAATGGAACTTTGGAAAGTTGCATGGCAATATATCTCGGAATGGCTATGGAAATGTCATGATAGGTAGGTATGGTGGCTGTTTTGAGGAAGGTATATGGTGGGTGTATGATACCGGCGAAAAGTGCGCTGTATTAGAGAGGCTAGCAATGGTGGAAGGGTGAGAGTGCGTATAATCCATGTACTCAACATTAATCAAAAGAACTCATGCACTTGTTGCAGAAATTTAGAAGTCATCAAAAACCAAAGCACTAAACGCATACTCCTAGGGGGTAGATTGGTAGGAAAAGACCATCGCTCGTCCCCGACTGCCACTCATAAGGAAGACAATTAATAAGTAAAATTGTGCTCCGACTTCATCACAAAGTGGTTCACCATACGTGCATGCTACGGGAATCACAAACTTCAACACAAGCATTCTTTAAATTCATAATCACCCCAACTAGCATTGCTTTGATATTATCACCTCCATATCTCAAAACAATTATCAAGCATCAAACTTATCTTAGTATTCAACGCACTCAAAAGAAAGTTTCACATATCTTGAATACCAAGTATATTAACATTAAGCAAATTACCATGCTATTAATGACTCTCAAAATAATCTAAGTGAAGCATGAGAGATCAAAAGTTTCTTCAAAACAAATCCACCACCGTGCTCTAAGAGATCTAAGTGAAGTACTAGAGCAAAAAAAAAACTACTCCAAAAGATATAAGTGAAGATCAATGAGTAGTCGAATAATTATGCAACTATGTGAAGACTCTCCCATTTAATAATTTCAGATCTTGATACTTTATTCAAACAGCAAGCAAAGCTAAAGAAAACTACATTGCAAGGGTAGCACAACTCATGTGAAGAAGCAAAAACTTAGGCTCAACCGATACCAACCGATAGTTGTTGAAGAAGAAAGGTGCTCGAGACTTCTTGGAATATTATCTTGGGGTGCCTTGGGCATCCCCAATCTTGAACTTTTGTGTCTCCTTAATTCCTCCCATATCATGGTTTCTCTTTTTATCAAAAGCTTCATTCACAACAAACTCAACAAGAACTCGTGAGATAGGTTAGTATAAACCAATGTAAAACCTTATCATCTTCTACTATAACAAATCACTAAAATTATTATTCAACATTGAATACTAAATGTCTCTACATAATTAATACTCCTATCCTCAAATAGAATCATTAAACAAGCAAACATATGCAAACAATGCAACCATAACAGCAATCTGCCAAAACAGTACAGTCTGTAAAGAATGCAATAATATCAATACTTCCCTGACTCCAAAAATTATGAACTAAAATTCCCACTGTAATAAATTTATCAGATATTAATATGCAAAAAGATTAAACGTTATACCATTCTCTGACTTTTCTAGGGAATTTTTGTAACAGCGGTAAACTTTCTGTTTTCAAACAGCAACATGTATACTAGCAAAATAAGCATGACAAAGGCTATCCTTGAATTTTTTATTGAAACTAAAGATGCAAAACATTGTTCTAACTAACAGCAAGCAAAAACTAACAAAAGAAAATGACGCTCCAAGCAAAACACATATCATGTGGCGAATAAAAATATAGCTTCAAGTAAAGTTACCGATGAACGAAGACGAAAAAGAGGATGCCTTCTGGGGCATCCCCAAGCTTAGGCTCTTGGTTGTCCTTGGATATTACCTTGGGGTTCCTTGGGCATCCCCAAGCTTAGGCTCTTTCCACTCCTTATTCTATAGTCCATTGAATCTTTACCCAAAACTTGAAAACTTCAACCACACAAAACTCAACACAAAACTCGTAAGCTCCGTTAGTATAAGAAAATAAAACCACCACTTAGGTACTGTAATGAACTTATTCTAAATTCATATTGGTGTAATATCTACTGTATTCCAACTTCTCTATGGTTCATACCTAATACTAGCCATAGATGCATCAAAATAAGCAAACAACACATAGAAAACAGAATCTGTCAAAAACAGAACAGTATGCAGTAATCTGTATAAAACGTATACTTATGGAATCCCAAAAATTATGAAATAAATTGCTGGACCTGGGCAATTTGTCTATTAATCATCTGCAAAAAGAATCAACCTAAAAGCTCTCTCCAGTAAACAATGGCAGCTAATCTCGTGAGCGCTAAAGTTTCTGTTTTTCACAGCAAGATCATATAAACTTCACCCAAGTCTTCCCAAAGGTTCTACTTGGCACTTTATTGAAACAAAAGCTATAAACATGATTACTACAGTAGCATAATCATGTGGACACAAAAAAACCAGTAAGGATAAATATTGGGTTGTCTCCCAACAAGCGCTTTTCTTTAATGCCTTTCTAGCTAGGCATGATGATGACAATGATGCTCACATAAAAGATAAGAATTGGAACATAACGGGAGCATCATGAAGCATATGACTAGCACATTTAAGTCTAACCCACTTCCTATGCATAGGGATTTTGTGAGCAAACAACTTAGGGGAACAATAATCTACAAGCATATGAAGGTAAAACAAGCATAACTTTAAAATTTTAAGCACATAGAGAGGAGACTTGACATTATTGCAATTCCTACAAGCATATGTTCCTCCCTCATAATAATTTTCAGTAGTATCACGAATGAATACAACAATATAACCAGCACCTAAAGCATTCTTTTCATGATCTACAAGCATAGAAAATTTACTATTCTCCACATAAGCAAAATTCTTCTCATGAATAGTAGTGGGAGCAAACTCGACAAAATAACTATCATATGATTGAAAATTAAGATCAAGATGACACGTTTTATGGTTATCATTATAAAGCATACGTGTCATCACAATAATCATCATAAATAGGAGGCATGCTTTCATCATAGTAAATTTGCTCATCAAAGCTTGGGGGACAAAAACTATCATCTCCATCAAACATAGCTTCCCCAAGCTTGTGGCTTTGCATATCATTAGCATCATGGATATTCAGGGAATTCATACTAACAACTTTGCAATCATGCTCATCTTTCACATATTTTATGCCAAGAATTCTATGTAATTCTTCTTCTAGTACTTGAGCACAATTTTCCTTTCCATCATACTCACGAAAGATATTAAAAAGGTGAAGCGTATGTGATAAACTTAACTCCATTTTTTTGTAATTTTCTTTTATAAACTAAACTAGTGCTAAAACAAGAAACAAAAAGATTCGATTGCAAGATCTAAAGATATACCTTCAAGCACTCACCTGCCCAGCAACGGCGCCAGAAAAGAGCTTGATGTCTACTACACAACCTTCTTCTTGTAGACGTTGTTGGGCCTGCAAGTGCACAGGTTTGTAGGACAGTAGCAAATTTCCCTCAAGTGGATGACCTATGGTTTATCACTCCGTAGGAGGCGCAGGATGAAGATGGTCTCTCTCAAACAACCCTGCAACCAAATAACAAAGAGTCTCTTGTGTCCCCAACACACCCAATACAATGGTAAATTGTATAGGTGCACTAGTTCGGCGAAGACATGAAGATACAAGTGCAAAATAGATAGTAGATATAGGTTTTTGTAATCTGAAAATATAAAAACAGCAAGGTAGTAAGCGATAAAAGTGAGCGTAAACGGTATTGCAATGATATGAAACAAGGCCTAGGGTTCATACTGTCACTAGTGCAAGTTCTCTTAACAATAATAACATAGATAGATCATATAACAAGCCCTCGACATGCAACAAAGAGTCACTCCAAAGCCACTAATAACGGAGAACAAACGTAGAGATTAGGGTAGGGTACGAAACCACCTCAAAGTTATCCTTTTTGTTCTATCTATTCAAGAGTTCATAGTAAAATAACATAAAGCTATTCTTTCGCTCAATCCATCATAGAGTTCATACTAGAATAACACCTTAAGCCACAAATCAACCAAAACCCTAATGTCACCTAGATACTCCATTGTCACCTCAAGTATCCGTGGGCATGATTATACGATATGCATCACACAATCTCAGATTTATCCAACCAACATAAAAGTACTTCAAAGAGTGCCCCAAATCTACTACCGGAGAGTCAAGAACGTGTGCCAACCCCTATATATAGGTTCCCAATGTCACGAAACCCGCAAGTTGATCACCAAAACATACATCAAGTGGCACATGATATCCCATTGTCACCACAGATAATCACGGCAAGACATACATCAAGTGTTCTCATAAAACACTCAATCCAATAAGATAACTTCAAAGGGAAACTCAATTCATCACAAGAGACTAGAGGGGGAGAAACATCATAAGATCCAACTACAATAGCAAAGATCGGGATACATCAAGATCGTGCCATAGAGGGAACACGAGAGATAACACGAGAGAGAGAGAGATCAAACACATAGCTACTGGTACATACCCTCAGCCCCGAGGGTGAACTACTCCCTCCTCGTCATGGATAGCACCGGGATGATGAAGATGGCCTTCGGTGATGGGATCCCCCTCCGACAGGGTGCAGGAACAGGGTTGTAAGGGCATATTTTTCCCTCAGGTGTTTTGGTGATTGATGACAATGCATTTGCGGACTAATCGTGTTCCTTGAGTTTCTCAGGTTATTCATATCTAGGCACGAGATGATTCGGTGCCCCTCGGAGACTATTGAAGTCGGCGTCGTTCTACGTTTCTCTTTGGTGGACTTGAGTCATAGGAGAGCCGTACTATTAAGAGGGGGTCCGCATCGGAAAGGTTTGGGTGGAATCAACACGTACACTTGTTCCTCCTTTCCCTGCATTTTGGAGCTTCCCTTTGTTATCTTGGTTGTGCGAAAATCTGACGACTACTGCTGTGTTTGCGGTAGTACCGCAAGTACTCGCGGTAGTACCGCTGGGCGTCATGGTAGTATCGCTCATCTCGAGCGGTAGTACCGCGGCTCCTTGGCCTTGTGCCGCTCTGGTGCGGTAGTAGGGGCGGATGTAATTTTTTACATCCGCGCCCTCCATGGTAGTAGCGCTCGTCTAGCGCGGTAGTACCGTGGAGGCCCACGGTAGTACCGCTCCCTAGGAGTCGTAGTACCGTGGCCCTCCTACCTAGTACCGCAGTGTCGCGATAGTAGGCGCGGATGTAATTTTTTACATCCGCGCCCGCAGGGTAGTACCGCGCCTCGCGGACGGTAGTACCGCGTCGGATTTTTGTACCTCCTCCGGTTCAGCGGAAGTAGGCACGGATGTAATTTATTTCATCCGCGCCCTTCCCAGGCCGTGACTTTCCTGCCTTGCGGTAGTACCGCAGGTGGGTGCGGTAGTACCGCGCAAGCGGTAGTACTACCCCCTTATCAGGCTAGTTCCGGCCTGTGTTGCTGTTGCGGTAGTACTGTGGTTAGCCACGGTAGTACCGCGCAGCCGCGCGGTAGTACCGCGCCCCTGGAGCGGTAGTACCGTGTGTCACAGGCTGAACATGTGGATAACGGTTGGATTTTGTCCACGACTATATAAGGGGCGTCTTCTACCTCTAGTTGACTACCTCTTCCATCTCCAAGCTCCATTGTTGCTCCAAGCTCCATTTTCCACTCGATCTCTCTCCCTAGCCAATCAAACTTGTTGATTTGCTCGGGATTGGCTGACAAGTGCCCGATCTACACTTCCACCACAACATATTTGATTCCCCCCACTTATCCCTTGCGGATCTTGTTACTCTTGGGTGTTGAGCACCCTAGACGGTTGAGGTCACCTCGAAGCCATACTCCATTGTGGTGAAGCTTCGCGGGATTATTGGGAGCCTCCAAGTGTTGTGGAGATAGCCCCAATCTTGTTTGTAAAGGTCCGGTTGCCGCCTTCAAGGGCTCCAATAGTGGAATCACGGCATCTCGCATTGTGTGAGGGCGTGAGGAGATTACGGTGGCCCTAGTGGCTTCTTGGGGAGCATTGTGCCTCCACACCGCTCTAACGGAGACGTACTTCCCCTTAAAAGGAAGGAACTTCGGTAACACATCCTCGTCTCCACCGGCTCCACTCTTGGTTATCTTATCCCTTTACTTTCGCAAGCTTACTTGTGCTATATCCATTGCTTGCTTGGGTGCTCATTGTCTTTGCATCATATAGGTTGTCCACGTAGTTGCACATCTAGACAACCTATTTCATTGCAAGGTTTAAATTGTTAAAGAAAAGTCAAAAATTGTTTGTTGCCTATTCACCCCCCCTCTAGTCAACCATATCGATCCTTTCAATTGGTATCAGAGCCAGGTTTCTTTATTAAGGACTTTGCCATCCGAAGAGTATGGTTGACGTCAACGACGGTGTGGAGGAACACTTCGGTGTGAATCCCATCTCGTCTTCGGCCGAAGGGGGAACCTCGGTCTCACGTGAGGAATTCAATGTGGCTTTAGACACATTGAAAACCTCCATGACGGCCGAGGTTAAAAGCATGTTTACTGAATTCCTAGAGGGACTCAAACTATCTACCTCGCCGATGAAAGTGGGTGATCCCACTAACAAGGTGACGGATGCTAACCCCGACAAGGGGGAAGCTAATAGTGAAAAGAGTCCATCTACTAGTGGTAGAAATGGCACCGGCATCTATGCCCATGTGGAACCCCCGGTGTATAGAGGACCGATTCCCTCTACGCATTTGAATCATGCCGGTCCTCCTCCTAAATATGTGAAAATGAAGATTATGATTCTTGGTTTTATCGCTTCAAGCGTCATTTAAAACATGTGAATACTAACCTTTGGAGAATTATTGAAGAAGGTTTCTATCCTCATGATCCAAGCAACTTCACCCCTCGAGAAGAAGTGGACAATCAATTCAATGAGAGTGCTCTCTTCATCATCCAAGATGCTATCCTTCCCGAAGATATCCCTCATCTTCGACCTCATGTCATGGCTAAAGAAGCATGGAAGTGTGTCGAGCGTATGTATCGAGGAAGTGCTAGCATTCAACGCTCCAACTATGAAGTGGTGCAAGATGAAGCCGATGAGTTTGCAATGAAAGAGGATGGAGTACCTCGTGAGCTCTTTCGAAGAGTGACCAAACTTGCGGTCGCACTTCGAGATCATGGGAGCAAGGACACGGATGACAACTAGATCAAGCGCAAGTTCCTCAAGACCATGATGCCCTACAGCAAGGCCATGTCCTCCGTCATCCGCCAAAGACCGGACTTCCACTCCATGACCTCTAGTGAAGTGTTGGATGAGTTTGTTGCAATGAACATCTTGGATAAGACCGCCGACAATGCGGTGCTCCGTTCTCAAAGGGCAAACAAGCCCAATCTTGCCTTGAAGGCCAAGGTTAGTGTGGAAGAAGAAGAAGAGGAGGAAGATGAGGAGAGCAACCCCGAGGACACGAAGTATGATTATCATGAGCACATGGCTCTTGCCTCAAGACAGTTTTGGAGTAAGAAGACTACAAGACCCAACTTCAACAAGAACAACTCAAGTGGCCTCAAGGGGAAGCAATGACTCAGAACTTGTTTCAACTGTGGCAATGTCAGCCACTTCGTTGCAGATTGTCCATACGAGAAGCGGGAGGACAATGGTGGCAAGTTCATTCGAAAAGACAAAGCCAAGTCCTTCCCCAACAAGAACAACTTCACCAAGAAGACTCCTCCTCGCGGGTTGGTGGTTCAAGAAGAATACCGTGAGGATGAGGATAATGATGAAGATGGTGAAACAATGGCCATGGCATCCGTTGCCATTGTCTCAACTCCTCGGGTGTCTCTCTTCGATGCACCTAACGAGAACATCACCGCCAAGTGCCTCATGGCTAAGGCCACCAACAAGGTAACCCCCAACATCAAAACCACCATTATTCCTAACCCTCCTTCAACGGATGACTTTGATAATGGTAAGGGGTCTAATGAGGAGATCAATGAATTTGAGTCCTTCATGAGTAAGCTCAAGGGCAAATCCAGGAAGCATTTCGTTGCTCTCTTGGAACAACTTGGTGAAGCCAATTACATGATCGAGGCTCATGAAGAAACCATCACTAAGATGGAAAGTCATAGTCGTGACTATGCCAATGAGATATCGGATCTCTCTAATGCTCTTGAGGAAGAGCGTGGGCATCGTTTGGCTCTTGAGGAGTCACACAACGATGGTCATGCTAAACTAAAGAAAGATCTTGATCATGCTCTTGTTGTGTCTCGTGTTCTAGCTTCCGAGAAGGCCAAACTTGGGGTTGATCATGTTAGACTCACGGAGGAGTTTGATGTACTTGACAAGGCCCACAAGGTCTTGAAAGGTGCTCATGCCACCCTCAAGGAGTCTCATGCTCAACTCCAAGTTAAGCTAACCAAGGAAAAGGCCACATTTCCTCACATGGTCTTAATTGATAATGCAAATGCTACTAACCCATGTTGTGAGCAGGTGCATCTTGTGGAGGAAAATGCCAAGTTGAAGGAACAACTCGAGAAAGGTCTTGTGTCATGCATACAAGGCAAGAAGAACCTAAATGACCTTTTGAGCAATCAAAAGGAAGTTGTGGGCAAGGAGGGAGTTGGGTTCGCACCCAAGTCCAAAAACAAGAAGAAGAACAAGGATAAGAAGAGCAAGACCAATCGACCTCCTCCGCTCACGCAAACCTTTGTGAAAAAGGTGGGAGAAGGTGCTCCTAAGGAGAATAAGAACAATGGGAAGAATGGTAAAGCCAAAGAGCGCAACGCCATCTCTCCCAACAAAGCCGGTGACTTTAACCCCTCTTATGTGTTGTGCTGTGCTAGTGATGGACATGTTTATGCTAAATTTGTTGGTTCTCCTTATGAGTACATTGAATGGTCTATTTGGGTTCCTAAGAGCCTTGTTACTAACATCAAAGGACCCATTACTCAATGGGTACCTAAAACCAAGCATTGATCTCTTGTAGGTGTTTGCTTCCGGTGGGGGATCATGGTTGCTCGATAGTGGAGCAACAAATCATATGACCGGGAGCAAGGACTTGGTGGTGGACGTGCACAATATCCCATCTATGCCCACCAATGTCGAATGGGTGATGCCTCACATTCTAAGGTATTGGGTCTTGGCAAGGTTGTCATTTCTCATGATCTAACGATCGAGAAAGTCATGCTTGTTGAGTCCCTTGCGTTCAATTTACTTTCCGTTCGTCAACTCGCACTCATGGGTTTTGCCACCTTCTTTGATATTGATACCGTGGCCCTCTTGTGGAGCAAGACTCTTAAAGTAGCCTTTGTTGGGCATGTCGAGAATGGCCTCTATGTGGTTAACTTCTCGGAGCAACCCACTAAGACCGCGACATGCCTAATGGCTAAAGTTGATGTGGGATGGCTTTGGCATCGCCGTTTAGCCCACGTCAATATGAGATCTTTGCAAAGCCTTCTCAAGGGGGACCATGTTCATGGACTAACGAATGTTAGTTTTGCCAAAGATCGTGTTTGCAGTGCTTGTATCGAAGGAAAGCTTCATGAGACGGCTCACCCTCCCACGACTACCATCTACTCGAAGAGACCCTTGGAGCTCCTTCACATGGACCTCTTTGGGCCCCCATCCTTTGATAGTCTTGGGGGTAGAAAGTATTGCTTGGTGATAGTGGATGATTATTCAAGATACACTTGGGTATACTTCTTCAAGAGGAAGAGTGAGACCCAACAAACCGTCATCAACTTTGCAAATGAAGCTCAACGTCAACACAATGCAAAGATCTTGACAATAAGAAGTGACAACGGCACCGAGTTCAAGAACTACACCTTGGATGAGTTTCTTAGTGATGAAGGGATCAAGCATCAATATTCTGCACCATATACCCCTCAACAAAATGGTGTTGCAGAGAGAAAGAACCGGACGTTGATGGATGCGGCAAGGACCATGATGGCAGAGTTCAAGTCTCCTTACAACTTCTGGGCCGAAGCCATCAACACAGCTTGTCATGCATCCAATCGGCTCTATCTCCGCAAAGGCTTGAACAAGACTCCGTATGAGATACTCACCGGGAACAAGCCCAATCTCAAGTACTTCCGGGTGTTCGGGTGTAAGTGTTTCATTCTCAAGAAAGGTGTTCGTTTGTCTAAATTTGAAGCTAGAGTTCATGAGGGCATATTTGTTGGTTATGCTACAAACTCTCATGCTTACCGTGTTCTCAACAAGGCCAACGGACTCATTGAGGAGACGTGTAACGTAGAGTTTGATGAAAATAACGGCTCCCAAGTGGAGCAAAGTGGTACTTGTGATGTAGGTGATGAAATTCCTCCCCAAGCCATAAGAAGAATGGGTATTGGTCTTATCCTACCCATTGAGGAACCCCTTGTGGCCGAAGGAGAAGGACAATGCTCCACTCAAGTGGAGCCATCACCTCCCCAAGACCCACACGGTTCCGAAGAACAAAGTGAAGGCCCTCACCTTCATGAACAAGACCAAGGGCAAGATCAACCTCAAGATGGAGGTGAACCTCCAAATGATGCCCAAGGTCAAGTTCTCCCCCTCGAGCAAGTTCAAGATCATGAGCAAGCTCGAGGCGACGCTCAAGATGATCAAGTTAACCTTCCTCCTTCCACACCCAAGGAAGAATTAGAGCGTCGTGCCGCGAAGATTGCTTCCAAACTCACCACCCAAGGCCATCTCATGGAAAACGTGGTTGGAAGTCTAAGAAAGGGGGTAAGCACTCGTAGACAATTAGCTAACTATTGTGAACATCATGCATTTGTCTCTTGTGTTGAACCCCAAAAGGTCTATGAGGCGCTCGAAGACTCGGATTGGCTCAATGCCATGCATGAAGAACTAAACAACTTCGAGTACAACAAGGTGTGGAGATTGGTGCCAAGACCTTCGGGAAACCACAACGTCATTGAAACAAAGTGGATCTTCAAGAACAAGCAAGATGCTCATGGGAACATCATTCGCAACAAGGCAAGATTGGTAGCACAAGGCTACTCCCAAGTCGAGGGCATCGACTACGGTGAAACCTTTGCTCCCGTTGCTCGTCTTGAATCCATTCTTTTGTTGATTGCTTATGCTTCCCATCACAACTTTAAGTTGCAACAAATGGATGTGAAAAGTGCTTTTCTTAATGGTCCCATTAATGAGTTGGTTTATGTCAAGCAACCCCCCGGGTTCGAGGACCCCTACTTCCCAGATCACGTGTATCAACTCGATAAGGCACTCTATGGCCTTAAACAAGCCCCACGTGCGTGGTATGACCACCTTACCGAGTTGCTACAAAATCGTGGATTTGAAGTAGGACAAATCGATCCCACTCTTTTTACTAAGAAGGTCAAAGGGGAGTTGTTTGTATGCCAACTATATGTTGATGATATTATCTTTGGTTCTCCTAACAAAGCTTTCAATGAGGAATTTGCCGCTCTCATGACCTCCAAGTTCAAGATGTCTTCGATGGGAGAGTTGAAGTTCTTCCTTGGTTTTGACATCAAACAACGAAGAGAAGGAACCTTCATCAACCAAGCCAAATACACTCAAGACATGCTTAAAAGATTCAAGCTAAGTGATGTTAAGTCGGCTTCTACACCAATGCCTACCAAGTGCCAACTTGACATCGATCCCAATGGTAAAGCGGTGGATCAAAAGGTATATCGCTCCATGATTGGCTCCTTGCTTTACCTTTGTGCATCTAGACCGGATATCATGTTGAGTGTGGGGATGTGTGCACGGTTTCAAGCCGCACCAAAGGAAAGTCACTATGTGGCGGTCAAGAGAATCTTTCGATATTTGGCTCATACCCCAAACTTTGGCTTATGGTACCCAAGAGGAGCAAACTTCAAGCTTGAAGGTTTCACGGATTCCGATTGGGCGGGGGACAAGGTGGATAGGAAGTCCACTTCCGGAGGGTGCCAATTTCTTGGTTGCTCTTTGGTAAGTTGGTCTTCCAAGAAGCAAAGTTGTGTGTCCCTCTCGTCCACCGAAGCGGAGTATGTGGCAGCCGGTAGTTGTTGTGCTCAACTACTATGGATGAGGCAAACTTTAAAGGAGTACGGTGTCATTTGTGACAAAGTGCCTCTTTGGTGTGATAATGAAAGTGCCATCAAGATTTCTGTCAACCCGGTTCAACACTTCAAGATGAAGCACATTGAGATTTGGTATCACTTCATCCGAGATCACATTAGGCGAGGGGAGATCGAGCTCAAGTATGTCAACACTCATGATAACCTTGCAGATATTTTCATGAAGCCCTTGGATGAAGCAAGATTTCGCGAGTTAAGGCATGAGCTAAATATCATTGATTTGAGCAATGTGACTTGAACCCGTACACCCCCCACCACACTCAACGTGTTGTCTAGTTTAGGTGTAGGCATGGACATAGGGGGAGTGTTGTTCTCTCAATGAACTCTCCCTCCCCCCATTATGCATAAATCGATCACCTCTTTCACATTAGCCATTTTTAATGGTGCTTGTGCTTCAAAGACGAGTTTTGGTCATGGGCCCAAGGATAATTCTTCGCGGTGCCATACTATCCAACTCAAACATAGGTGGCTTCGGCCACCGCCCTCTCTCCTCGAGAGGCTTTGTCGCTTGGTGGTTTCTTGTTGTCTTCTTGCCTCTGGTTTGTGCATGTTCTTGTGTTTCTTGTGTGTGAAAAGTTTCCGTGCAAAGGCTTCTTCTTTTTCGTGTTGAAACTTGTGGTGACTTGAGCTCACGATACTACCGCGGTCGGCCACAGTTCTACCGCTGCCTGCCACGGTACTACCGCTTGTGGGAGCACGGTACTACCGTCACCACGCGGTAGTAATTTTTTACTGCCGCCTGGTTGAGCGGTACTACCACCTCGGCGCGGTACTTTCGCCCGAGCGGTACTACCGCGATGACACGCGGTACTACCGCGCCGGTTCGAGCGCGTGGGGATAAGGACGGGCAGGGGGAGTTTTAACTCCCCATACCTTCGCTGTCCTCTCTCTCCACGTCGCCTCCTTCTCTCCCTTGCTCAAGACCGGAGCCGGCGTTCGTCGCCGGATCTCCTCCACCGGCTGCCCTCCCGTGATTCCGATCGGTGGGATCGTTCCCCACCATGTACTCTTGCTATGGACCAAGGTTTTTCCCCAACTCCCTCTCCGTGTTGTTTGTGTTTAGTGTTTCTAGGTTTTGGGGGAGACTTGTGTGTTCTTGAGATTCCTAGGCTTAATCTCTGCAAGAGTAGGATGAAGGAGTGTGGTATTGCATAGGATTTATACTTGTATTGTTGTCTTGCGCTAGATCAGATCACGGTAGCACCGCCATTGTTTCGCGGTTCTTTTTCAGATTCAAACCGCCTGTTGGATCTGACGCGACGCGGTACTACTGCCCGTCTGGCGCGTTACTACCGCTTGCACGGTACTACCGCCCTTCGGGAGCGGTACTACCGTGCTCTGTGCGGTACTAAAAGTTTACTTCCGCTCCAACCACCGTACTACCATGACCTCGCATGGTACTACCGCGTTTGGAGCAGTACTAATCTTTTAGTATCGCATGCAATGGCAGTTTTACCGTGGCTCACATCTATCGCATGCCAACTATCTCGTATGCCTTCTATGTGTTTCTTGTGCTTGTTCGTGGCCTTTGCATTGATCCTTTCGCGTCTTTGGTGTTTTGCGTGTGTGTCTCAGGTGGTGGCTCTCGCCGGTCCAACCCCAGTCGTGACACTGGTTCCAAACGTTTGCGCAACCCAGGAGAAGTGCCAGAAGGTTCATCTGCCTCCAAGCGCAATGTCAAGCACTCAGCTAGCAAGCACAAGGAGCCTGCTAAGGGCATGGATGAGATAGGCCAAGCTGATTATGTCCGTCTCAGGCAGCTTCACCCTTATGTGCACCCGCGTGCCACCTTCAGAGGCTGTGAGCTGTTCTGGAACAAGCAACAGGTCAACATCTATCTGGATGTCATCAAGAACAAGCAGAACACCTATGTGGAGGTGAAGTGGATTGATATGCATCACATGAGGAAGGACAAGTTTCATGACTACTTTGGAGAGTCTCTGGACTTGGTGGAGTAGTTTGGCATTGAGCATGTGATTACCTTCCACCTCGACTATGACCCTGAGCTTATCTGTCAGTTCTTTGCCTCAGTCTATTTTCACTCCGAGGAGGAACGGAGGATGACCTGGATGACCAACGGTCGTAAGCTATCTGCTACCTGGAAGGAGTTCATGGATCTCCTCCAGGTTCCTGATGATGGACTCGACTCTCTAGTGGGTGTTCGCCCCTATGCCAATGCTGATTCTGCCAGTAAGGACAGACTTACCCCTTTCATGGTTGAGAAGGCACTCGGCAATGGCAAGACAACTTTGGTGCTCAACCCTTTCCTGGATATCATGTATCGCATCTTCCGCAACTCCTTGTTCCCTCGCATCGGTGATAAAGACAAGGTTCATGCCTATATGGTGGACATGATGCTCATCTGCGAGGATGCTCGTTCGTCTCAGTCACAGCCACTTGATGTCTCACACATCATGTGGTGTGAGCTCCGGTTTGCAGTGTTCAACCGCAAGGTGCCTATCTATGGGCCCTATCTGTTTTTGCTGATTTTGAAGACTTGGGAGAAGATGTTTCCTGCTGATGAGTTTCTTGATCCTGACTGGGTTCGCCATGAGCCCATTTGCCTGCGTATCAAACCCAACTGGGACAACACCACTACTCGCGCCGAGGCGACTGCTGCTAGGACTGCTGTTGATGAGGAGGATGCTGGCGCCGAGGATGCTGCTGAGGGCCATGCTGCTAGACCTTCCCAGAGTGCCTCTATGCCATAATGGGCCAAGAAGCTGAAGGACAAGATGAAGACTCTCTTCTGCATGCAAGCCAAGGGGCAGTACAGGACTCACGTGGCGTCCAAGGAGAGTCGTCGCCGGGACAACAAGATCTTGCAGCTCTATGGTGAGGCAGTGTCTGGCGGGTCTGAGGAGCACATCACTCCAGAAGCCAAGTGGATGGAGAAGCAGGGCTATAGGTGGACTGAGTCTGAGGAGGATGTCGAGGAGACCATCCCTGCTGCCGAGGCGTCCGATGGAGAGGATTGGGACGAGTACTCGACTTGAGCCACCTCTTGTGTGTAGGTGTCCTCTCTGCCTTTTTGGCGTCTCGATGCCAAAGGGGGAGAGAGAGTAGGGATTTGCGAGTGTGTCGTGTGTTTGCGTGTGTTTGCTTCTTTCTCGTTTGTGTCGTGTGTTTGCTGCTTTCTCGGTTGAACCTCGGTAGCTACTTCGTATGGTGTTAGACATATGCACTCTATCTATCCTAGCGAGCTTGTGTTATATTGTGCTATATTTATGCTATGCTATGCTTATTATCATGTCTTAGTCTCTAAAATATAGGGGGAGTGTTGATCCTAGTCTGTGTGCTATGCAGTCCAAAGCATTCATCTAAAGTGCACACATCTAGGGGGGAGCCCGTCTATATTTTAGAGAGGTGGGGTTTGCCCCTGCTCTAAATTATCTTATCCATATGCAAATCCTGTGTTGTCATCAATCCACCAAAAAGGGGGATATTGTAAGGGCATATTTTTCCCTCAGGTATTTTGGTGATTGATGACAATGCATTTGCGGACTAATCGTGTGCCTTGAGTTTCTCAGGTTATTCATATCTAGGCACGAGACGATTCGGTGCCCCTCGGAGACTATTGAAGTCGGCGTCGTTCTACGTTTCTCTTTGGTGGACTTGAGTCGTAGGAGAGCCGTACTATTAAGAGGGGGTCCGCGTCGGAAAGGTTTGGGTGGAATCAACACGTACACTTGTTCCTCCTTTCCCTGCATTTTGGAGCTTCCCTTTGTTATCTTGGTTGTGCGGAAATCTGATGACTACTGCTGTGTTTGCGGTAGTACCGCAAGTACTCGCGGTAGTACCGCTGGGCGTCACGGTAGTACCGCTCATCTGGAGCGGTAGTACCGCGGCTCCTTGGCCTTGTGCCGCTCCGGTGCGGTAGTAGGGGCGGATGTAATTTTTTACATCCGCGCCCTCCACGGTAGTACCGCTCGTCCAGCGCGGTAGTACCGCGGAGGCCCACGGTAGTACCGCTCCCTAGGAGTCGTAGTACCGTGGCCCTCCTACCTAGTACCGCAGTGTCGCGGTAGTAGGGGCGGATGTAATTTTTTACATCCGTGCCCGCACGGTAGTACCGTGCCTCGCGGGCGGTACTACCGCGTCGGATTTTTGTACCTCCTCCGGCTCAGCGGAAGTAGGCACGGATGTAATTTATTTCATCTGCGCCCTTCCTAGGCCGTGACTTTCCTGCCTTGCGGTAGTACCACAGGTGGGTGCGGTAGTACCACGCAAGAGGTAGTACTGCCCCCTTATCAGGCTAGTTCCGGCCTGTGCTGCTGTTGCGGTAGTACTGTGGTTAGCCACGGTAGTACCACGCAGCCGCGCGGTAGTACCGCGCCCCTGGAGCGGTAGAACCGTGTGTCGCGGGCTGAACATGTGGATAACGGTTGGATTTTGTCCACGACTATATAAGGGGCGTCTTCTACCTCTAGTTGACTACCTCTTCCATCTCCAAGCTCCATTGTTGCTCCAAGCTCCATTTTCCACTCGATCTCTCTCCCTAGCCAATCAAACTTGTTGATTTGCTCGGGATTGGGTGACAAGTGCCCGATCTACACTTCCACCACAGGATATTTGATTCCCCCCCACTTATCCCTTGCGGATCTTGTTACTCTTGGGTGTTGAGCACCCTAGACGGTTGAGGTCACCTCGAAGCCATACTCCATTGTGGTGAAGCTTCGCGGGATTATTGGGAGCCTCCAAGTGTTGTGGAGATAGCCCCAATCTTGTTTGTAAAGGTCCGGTTGCCGCCTTCAAGGGCTCCAATAGTGGAATCATGGCATCTCGCATTGTATGAGGGCGTGAGGAGATTACGGTGGCCCTAGTGGCTTCTTGGGGAGCATTGTGCCTCCACAGCGCTCTAACGGAAACGTACTTCCCCTTAAAAGGAAGGAACTTCGGCAACACATCCTCGTCTCCACCGGCTCCACTCTTGGTTATCTTATCCCTTTACTTTTGCAAGCTTACTTATGCTATATCCATTGCTTGCTTGGGTGCTCATTGTCTTTGCATCATATAGGTTGTCCGCGTAGTTGCACATCTAGACAACCTATTTCATTGCAAGGTTTAAATTGTTAAAGAAAAGTCAAAAATTGTTAGTTGCCTATTCACCCCCCCTCTAGTCAACCATATCGATCCTTTCAAGGGTCCTGATTGGTTTTTGGTGGCTACAGAGGCTTGCGGCGGTGGAACTCCCGATCTATCTTCTGTTTTGGAAGTTTTAGGGTACAAGAGTATATATGGCTGCAGGGGGTACGTCGGAGGAGCTACGGGGGCCCCACGAGGCAGGGGGCGCGCCCAGGCGGGGCGCCTCCCAACCTCGTGGGCAGCCCGTATCTCCCCTGATGTGCACTCCAAGTTCCCTGGGTTGCTTTCCTTCCAAAAATAACTTCTCCAGTTGATTTCGTTCCGTTTTGACTCCGTCTGATATTCCTTTTCCTCGAAACACTGAAATAGGCATAACACAACAAATCTGGGCTGGGCCTCCGGTTAATAGGTTAGTCCCAAAAATAATATAAAAGTGGATAATAAAGCCCAATATTGCCTAAATAGTAGATAAAGTAGCATGGAGCAATAAAAAATTATAGATACGTTGGAGACGTATCATGCATCCCGACCACGTGTGCCTGCTTTCGCGGTCCTTGTACGGACTCAAGTAGGCTCCGCGCGCTTGGTACCAGCGCATCGCGGCGTTTTTCCACCAGCTTGGGTTCCGCTCTACCCGTTCGGACGCCTCGCTCTTCATCTATCATCAAGGCTCCGACACGGCCTACTTGCTGCTCTATGTCGAGGACATCATCCTGACGGCATGTACGGCTGGTCTCCTCAGTCAGCTCACGGCTCGTCTTCGCGCTGAGTTCGCCATCAAGGACTTGGGTCCTTTGCACTACTTCCTCGGTGTCGAGGTGGTGCGCCGTCCCGATGGCTTCTTCCTTCATCAGCAGAAGTACGCTCATGAGCTCCTAGAGCGCGCTGGCATGCTTAACTGCAAGCCGGCCGCTACGCCTGTTGATACGAAGGCCAAGCTTTCTGCCACGGATGGCTCTCCTGCTTCGGATGCTGCTTTCTATCGGTCTATCGTTGGTGCTCTTCAGTACCTCACTCTGACTCGACCGGAGATCCAGTATGCCGTGCAACAGGTGTGTCTTCATATGCATGCTCCTCGAGACGTTCACTGGGCTGCGGTCAAGTGGATTCTCCGCTATGTCTGTGGCACTAAGGATCTTGGCATCACCCTTCATGCCTCTGCCGACACCGCCCTCACCGCCTACTCCGATGCAGATTGGGCGGGCTGCCCTGACACTCGTCGCTCCACCTCGGGCTATTGTGTCTACCTCGGACCCTCACTTATCTCGTGGTCATCCAAGCGGCAGCCTACGGTCTCTCGTTCCAGTGCTGAGGCTGAGTATCGTGTGGTGGCCAACTCCATCGCCGAGTGTTCGTGGCTTCGTCAGCTGCTTCATGAGCTTTCTTGCCCTGTTGACCATGCCACGGTGGTCTACTGCGACAACATCTCGGCGGTCTACCTCTCCGCTAACCCGGTGCATCATCGACGGACCAAGCATATTGAGTTGGATATTCATTTTGTTCGGGAACAGGTGGCCCTTGGCCATATTCGTGTTTTACACGTCCCTACTTCCCAACAATTTGCAGATATCATGACCAAGGGCTTGCTGCTACCTCTTGAGCACTGCGTTGGATTTCCCCGAAGAGGAGAGGATGATGCAGTAAAGTAGCGTAAGTATTTCCCTCAGTTTTTGAGAACCAAGGTATCAATCCAGTAGGAGATCACGCACGAGTCCCTCGTACCTACACAAAATGATAGCTACTCGCAACCAACGCGATTAGGGGTTGTCAATCCCTTCATGGTCACTTACGAGGGTGAGATCTGATAGAGATGATAAATAATATTTTTGGTTTTTTTGATATAGAGATGCAAAGTAAAAGGTAAAAGGCAAAGTAAAAACAAAGAAAGTAATAAAGTAATGGAGATTGATATGACGATAATAGACCCGGGGGCCATAGGTTTCACTAGTGGCTTCTCTCAAGAGCATAAGTATTCTACGGTGGGTGAACAAATTAATGTTGAGCAATTGATAGAAAAGCGAATAATTATGAGATTATCTAGGTATGATCATGTATATAGGCATCACGTCCAAGACAAGTAGATCGAACGATTCTGCATCTACTACTATTACTCCACTCATCGACCGCTATCCAGCATGCATCTAGAGTATTAAGTTAAAAATAGAGTAACGCCTTAAGCAAGATGACATGATGTAGAGGGATAAATTCATGCAATATGATAAAAACGTCATCTTGTTGTCCTCGATGGCAACAATACAATACGTGCCTTGCAACCCTTGCTGTCACTGGGTAAGGACACCGCAAGATTGAACCCAAAGCTAAACACTTCTCCCATTGCAAGAACTACCAATCTAGTTGGCCAAACCAAACGGATAATTCGAAGAGACTTGTAAAGATAACTCAATCATACATAAAAGAATTCAAAGAATAATCAAATATTATTCATAGATAAGCTGGATCATAAACCCACAATTCATCGGTCTCAACAAACACACCGCAAAAAGAAGATTACATCGAATAGATCTCCACAAGAGAGGGGGAGAACATTGTATTGAGATCCAAAAAGAGAGAAGAAGCCATCTAGCTACTAGCTATGGACCCGAAGGTCTGAAGTAAACTACTCACACTTCATCGGAGAGGCTATGGTGTTGATGTAGAAGCCCTCCGTGTTAGATGCCCTCTCCGGTGGAGCTCCGAAACAGGCCCCAAGATGGGATCTCACGGATACAGAAGGTTGCGGCGGTGGAAGTAGGTTTTTGGCTCTGTTTCTGATCTAACGGGGGTACGTAGGTATATATAGGAGGAAGGAGTACGTCGGTGGAGCAACAGGGGGCCCATGAGGTAGGGGCCGCGCCGAGGGGGGGGGGGCGCCCTCCACCCTCGTGACCGCCTCTGGCACTTCTTGGAGTAGGGTCCAAGTCTCCTGGATCAGGTTCGGTGAAAATCACGTTCCCGAAGGTTTTATTCCGTTTGGACTCCGTTTGATATTCTGTTTCTTCGAAATACTGAAATAGGCAAAAATAACAGCAATTCTGGGCTGGGCATCCGGTTAATAGCTTATTCCCAATAATAATATAAAAGTGGAAAATAAAGCCCAATATAGTCCAAAATAATAGATAAAGTAGCATGGAGCAATCAAAAATTATAGATACGTTGGAGACGTATCACTTGCCTACGGCATCATTTGAGGAGTTCCGGTCCAGTCTTTGCGTCAGCCGCGGTGCCGCTTTGACTGCGGGGGGTGTTGAGTATATGTGTTATGTGAATATTGTGTATTTGGGCCACCTCCTAGTTCTTTGTATAGTTGAGGTCCGTGGCCCACCTTTGTACATCATATATACGTGCCTATGCACGAAGAGCAATACATCGAGCAATTCCCAAAACACACACTGGCTACTTGTACACTTTGACCTTGCGATGAATCATTCACCTCTTGAACCTTGCGTTGCCAATCAAATCAAGTAATCAACATTTTTTTTTGAAAAGAGGGGACTCCCCAGTCTCTGCATCAGAACGATGCATACAGCCACATTTATAGATAAATAAAAGTGTTCAACAAGGTTTTATAGTCTGAAAACAAAATAACGGCAAGCTCACAAAGAGCCACAACGCCAAAAATAAAAGGACCAAAAGCCACAACCGGCTGGCATAACAAGGATAGGTAAACTAATTTCCTATCCTATTACATGACCGCCATGCAAACCGGTTGAAGATATCCCGTGCTACCATCTCCCACCGGACAGACCCAATAACCAAACGCTCCCTGCCCTCCGTCGGAGTGAGTAACGACCACATACGGATCAGCGCAGTAGCCCAGAATAAAACCTGCAAAAAATGAATATTTGTTGTTCTGTTAAAGTCCAAATCATTTCTGCAATTCCAAATTGCCCACAATAAAGCACATACTCCTACACGAATGTGTCTAGCTATTTCGGACTCTATCCCAACAAGCTACATTCCAAATAACATACTGACCGAATTCGGAGGAGTAATGTTAAAGGCAATATGCACCGTGTGCCACAAAACCCTTGCCAACGGGCTGTCAAAGAAGAGGTGCTTGATAGATTCGTCCCGATCACAAAAACTACACCTAGTAGATCCTGTCCAGTTGCACTTAACCAAATTATCCTTTGTTAAAATGACTTGTTTATGTACAAATCACATAAACACTTTAATTTTCAAAGGAACTTCGACTTTTCAAACCTCTTTGGAATTAGGAATAACACTAGAGTTAATGACATCGATATACATCGACTTAGGCCCTGTTTGGTTCATAAGTCCTAGGACTTTTTTTAGTCCCAACTTATAAGTCCCAAGTCCCTAAAATTCCATACATGTTTGGTTCCTGGGACTTAACATGGACTAAAAGACCATATTACAACTATAAGTCCCTACAAGACTCTCCTTAAGAGTCTTATTTCATAAGTCCTAAATGCCCACTTTAAGTCCTTATAAGTCCCTCCTATTTGGTTTAGATGAGACTTATATGAACTTTTTTAAATCCCTAAACCAATAATTCCCTGAAAACAAACACCCTTGTGAACTCTCCGGACCTAGTAAGCTTTCAACACAATATGTACCTCACATTCACGTACTACGTCGTAGTAGCATCCGGCGACGGGGACTGATCATGATGAGTAGTCGCCTGCCGTAGCAGGAGATGCGCGTTGACAAAGATCAGAAGCACGCAGTACGAGTCGACCACGTCCTGCATGTCGCGGAGCTGGCTCGCCATGCTCCTGCCGCTCCGGACGCGGCGCCAGAGCGTGCTCCGGTGGTAGGAGTCGACGAGGCCGGCCGCGTCGACGAGCGCCTGCACCACGGGGCCTCCCAAGTCCCAGCTCCGAGCAGAGCAGCGCGGCGCCGCAGCCCGTCGGCCACTTGAGCAGCGCGTGGAGCCTGCGGCTGCACCGCTGGAGCTTGGCGCACTCCCGCCTGCTCTGCGGGATGCGCATGAGGCTCGCGCCCGCGGCGACGAGCATCACGGCGTGCAGGCCGGACATCTGCGCCAGGTTGGCCGCCTTCGCCAGGACGTCCCACAGCGCCGCCACCATCCCCATCGTGCTTCCTCTTCTTGTCAATCGATCACCCTGTTTTTCGTCCTGTGAGAGTGGCGCTAATTTATAGTAACTTTCTTCAGGTTGCCGCGCGCGATGGTGTGGATTGTTGTTTCCTTGAGTTGCCACTGACGAGTGACCGGACTGACAAACGCGGTTAGAGGGTTATTGATTAGGACATTACACTTTAGAGATTAATTTGATTAAAGAAATATGCGAACTTTTTTGTACGAAAAGGGAATTGGGAGTGTGCGAGGGCCCGATGCGATGGAATAAGTCATGACATGCACAGGTGGCGCCCGGCGTGTGGGCGCCATGTCGAGTCCGGCACGGTGGCGACCGGCGTGAGCGCGCCCAGGTCGAGTCCGTGGCGGACTTGTGTGCGTGTCCGAGTGAGTTGCAGAAAACGTCGACATTGAAGGCTAGAGTTGCGGAAACCACACTTCTACGGTCTTGAGCACGATTATAACAGGCGGGTCCCGCTGGACAGGGTGACATGGGACAACATATTGAATAGCAAAAAGATAGAATCACGGAGACTAAAGTGTAAAAAAGCCTAAAAGGAAAAGGTCATTTTCTTGAAGAAAAAAAGACAATGAAAGAGGATAAGGTTAGGAGCACCAGCGAGCTCCGCATCCCCGTGACTCCGCCTTAGAATTAGCCCTCCATGGGACCAGCAGGCAGCAGCGAGCTCCGGCCGCCGGGCCATGAGCAGCAGCTCCACCGCTTGCCGCTGCACCTCGTTGCCGCGCAGACTGGCAACTCTCGGCGGTGAGCTCCGCCACCACCGGCGCGCTCGAGCTCGCAGGCATGCGGGCCGAGGCCGCCGGGCCACGAGCAGCACCTCCACTGTACCTCCACGAGACTGGGTTCGGCTCGGGTTCGATGGCTGTTATTTTGGTCCAAACTGACGATAAACAAGGACCTGGGGACGTGACTGGGCTATTTTTTCGCCGTCGGCGCTAAAAAAGACACCCTTGGGGCCAGTTGGGGGGAGGCGAGTGGAGATGCTCTGAGGCTCGTCAACCAACTTTGTATTTTGTTATTCTATGGAAGCCACGGCCTGGGTGAGTAGGGGTGCACAAACGGCCCGGGCAGGCTGAATGTAGAACTGTGCTCCTTTGGATTTTATTATGATGTGCACAGCGGAAGCGAGATTTTAGACTCTGAACCTCTTGGTTGCAAGTTTATGCACCTAATCAGTTTATCTATGAATTTAAAAATGAATCGGAAGTGGATTGCAATTTAATTATGCCAGCCGTGTCTTGAACTCAAGTCCTCTTGGCTCCGATACCATATAGATCTGCACGCACCGGTCAGTTTACCCAAAAGCTTAAGCTATGAAAGAGGGCCAGACATTATACTCCAACACTGACATAGATGAAGGAAGAGATGGCTGAACGTGAGAGACTGAGAGGCAGAGGGTTATCTAGAAAACGAGGAGTGGAGTGTGGGGGTCTTTTTGCAAAACTGACATACTTTGTCTTAAATTGTTTGGATGTAAATCGAACGGTTGTAAATGAAGGATGGCAGGTACGTCATCATCATCAACTCTGCTTTTTATAGGAGTAGAGATATGGATAACACAAATGCAAATTTTAAAAATTGCACCGACAAGCTTTAAAACTTAAATCAACAAGTTTCAACACTTACACGACAAGTTATAAAGCTTGAAGACCATTTTGGGCCGTGTATCTACAATATCTGATGGACCAAGCTGGTTTTTTTCTATTATTTCACCACAACAGTTGATTCTATTAGCTGTCCCTACCCATCTTCTCTCACACCATTGGTCGGCAGCTATACTCTTGCAAGGGGCCGACGCCATGCGGATTGATGGAACTCTTGGTTTCCAGAGCCCACTCCAAATTTTAAAGGCTATTTCTCCAACCAATCCAGATGCTAGATCTTTAGGGAGCAACTAATTAACCGAGCGCTCCTTCGGGAGCCTCGCAACGATAAGCGCCACTTGGCGCGCTCTCAGCCATTTGTCGCGTGTCGCGCTCTGGGCGCTCCCTCCGGATTTTGTTTTTTTATTTTTCCGCACGCGTTTTTCGGCTTTTTAAACGTTTTTTTTGGTTTTTTGACGTTTTGATTTTTCACCGGTCTTCCCTAGCTTTTCGACCAATTTTTTTTTTGAAAAAAAATATTTTTTTTGCGCAAAAAATGCATTTTTTTCACGAGAGTCACGGTTTTGTTTTCGCGAGACGCACGGTTGTGCTTTCGCAAGAGCAGTGCCTCTTGAAACAAATTTTTTTTTGTTTTTTTCTTTCGCGAGAGGCATGGTTTTGCTTCCGTGAAAGGCACAGTTGTGTTTTCGCGAGAGGCACAGTTGTGCGCGAGAGGCACGGCCGTGCCTCCTCGGAAACAAAAAAAAAACATGTTTTTCTTTTTTTGCGAGAGGCACGGTTTTGCTTCCGCGAGAGGCACGGTTGTGCTTTCGCGAGAGGCATGAGCGTGCCTCTTTCGAAAAGGGAAAAAAACACATTTTCTGTTTTTTTTCTTTCACGAGAGGCATGGTTTTGCTTCCGCGAGAGGCAAGGTTGTGATTTCGCGAGAGGCACAGGTGTGGCTCTTTCGGAAAATAAAAAAAATGTGTTTTCTGCTTTTTCTTCTTTCGCGAGAGGCATGATTTTGCTTCCGCGAGAGGCCTGGTTGTGATTTCGTCAGAGGCATGGGCGTGCCTCTTTCGGAAAGGGAAAAAAATCCGTGTTCCCGGTTCGGTTTTTTTGTCGGTTTCTTCGTCTGGTTTTTTTGTGAAAAAAAAGTTCGTCAAAACCTATCAACATGGGATCTAGTTTTGAAGATCTCGACACGAGAAATCCAATGACGAAAGCAGTTCAAGATTTGGACGCGCGGTTTAAGAAATAAAATGTTTTGAATAAACGGATCTACGAAAAAAAGGAAAAACTCCCGGTTGCGACAAGTGGCGCGCCACTTGTCGCAACTTGGAAAAGTTGGAGTGATCTCCGCAAGAAGTACTCCTTAACTAATGATTTCGAGATCTTTGTCTCCACGAGCAGCTCCCTGTGCATTCTGGGATGCTAATATATCTCGCCCGCAAAGAGTATCTCTCGCTTAGTACGATCTGTAACGAGCAATCGCCTAGATAAGCCATGCCCCTGCTCCCGAGTGGGCCAGTCCATTCCTGTGTATACGCAAGGGATCGTTGCTTATGCACAAAGTGTTGGTATTATTGGGCCTTGCCCATTTAACATTTCAGAATATTGCTAATTAGTAGTAAATAGTGCCAAAAAACGTCTTAAATTATGGGACGGAGGGAGTAATTCATAGTGAATCACATAGGCCCATGCGACCTATTCATGCATGACAAGAGGGTGTGGAAGTGGAGGATATGTTGGAGACCAACTTACAACTTATAAAGGGAGTTGTTACACATACCACTAAGAGCTTTAAGAGAGAGCACATACACATGCTCCTCCTCGGCCGCCCGTCACACCATGCCGTGCACATGCGTCGTGTTCCATGACCTACCCGAGCTAGGACCTTCGCCACGTGTACGTGCTGATTTATTTTTGTCACGCGAGGAAGAAGCTGAAATGTTTGGCCTACTAGTGGGAGACGAATCTGAACGGACTTCAATGGTTTTCTCTTCGTCTCCCATGGTCGCTCCTCTTCCTTGACGAGGCGTACTTCATCTTATACCTCTGGTTTCGAGCTTTGTGCCGCCTATCGCTTTCCCATCTCGCTTCTCGACGTGCACCAATGAGTGAGATAACAGGCCTCCGAAACCTCGCCTCTTGTGACCCGGCATGGGAGAAGGGCGATCAAATTTTTAGGAGCACCCTAGCACGACAGTTGGATTCTTTTTCATCGTGGTTGCAAACAGCGACATCCCCGATGATGACTTCTTCCTTGACATCGACCACCTCCTTGGCGATATGACGATCGAACATACTCTTTGCATCTTCTTCCACTGCTCCGTATGTCATCTTATCATCTTCGTTAGGGTTAGCGTTTAGTTTGCTTCTAGTAGTAGTCGACAGGGATATTATACATGTTACTTATTTTCTCAATAGCATGACTAGCTTCAACAATCTGTTGCTTGTTTTAATAATGCTCACTTATTCAAAATAAAGGGAGTCTGTTCTATTGTGTCACTTTGTCAGTGCTAGCAGTTCTAAAAAATTTGGTAGTGCTAGCCTGCTAGGATGTATTTGCTTAAATTAAATCACATGCTTGAATTTTTATTTTTTATTATATTTTTTATTCACTTTTTTGTTCTTCTTTCCATTTGGTTTTTCTTATTTTTCCTTCGTTATTCTATTTGCTATTTTCACACTTTTTTTGACCATCTGAACATTTTTCTATATTCACCAACATGTTTTGGCATGCGTGAACATTTCTTTTTAACATTCTAAACATGCTCTACCAATGTGTGGACACTTAAAAAATACATTAAAATTATTTAAGTCATGGAAAATTTAAATTATATGAAAAAAATACATGAACACCTTTTAATTATATATAATTATAACTACAAATTATGCGGACACTTTTTTATGTATGAGAACATTTTAGTATGTATACATGAACATTGTTTGGAACATGTGAAAAATTCTTCAAAGGCGTGAACACTTTTAAAACTTACATGGACATTTTTTCATTAGATTGAACACTTCATAAACCTATATGAAAATGTTTATAAAAGGTGTGAATAATTTTAATGAATACACAAACTCAAAATAGGTTCAATATTTTTCGTAATGAATGAATTTTTTTATTGCGTGAACAACTTTTTCAAAATAAATAAATATTTCTAATAGCATTAAAACTAAATGATTTTTTAAAATACGGAACAAAGATTGGAAAGACGTGGGTATTTTGTATAAATTATGTGACCGTTTTTGAAAAATGTGTTAACACTTTTCGTAGTACATGGATATTTTCAAATACACGGAATCATTTCTTAATACATGATAGACATTTTTTTTCATTACATGGTTTACAATTCATACGTGATTAATATTTTTGAAGTATAGTATTAATACTTTCTTTAATGCACGATAACCATTTTCTGAAATACACGTTGAACACATTTTAATACGCAATGAAATTTTTGGTAATACAAGATGAACATTTTTAATGCATGATGAGCAATTTTTTAATATGCATACACAAATATATATCAAAATACACATTTGATTTTTTTTATTTAAGTGAAGATTTTTTTAAACATGCAAGTTTTATCCGTAAGAGTAGAGAAAACCAAATGTATTTTTAAAAAAAATCTAGAAGAGAAAATAAAATAAAATAATTGAATTGATTACTTCGCTCTTTTCTAGTGAAGTGCGTTGCTATTTTTCTTCTTTTTAAGGAAGTGCATTGCTAGTTTTTTAAAAGGCAAACTTGCAAAACTTTATTCTGCCAGAAAATATGTTTACAGGAAGAAGAATAGGATCATATGGCTGGCTAAACCTGGCCAAGCCCTTGAACTAGAGCATGCTTTGCGAGGTTCTTATCTTAGCTTTAAAATAGAAGTTTCGGAGCTCATGGACGAAGCTACAGGAATAAAAAGACAGGGGATGTTCCTTGATTTCATGTATGGTGTTGCATCGTAGCTAGCTTCCAACCCCTTCCCAATATCGTCGATCATCACCTCTTCTGCAGACTTTTTTTAGACATTCTTCTGCAGACTTTGTTTTTTGTGAGACCACATTCTTCTGCAGACTAATGCAATGTGTATCCGCTCTCTAGTGATGTTGGTGGGCCTGGCAATGAAGAGCCCAAATCCAGTGAAGAGTTCCCCCCCTCTGGCCCATTTGTCTGTGCCCTGAGATTTTTGGAAGGTCGAGAACCCTAAATCCCCAAATCCGCTTTAGCTTGTTGCATTCCAGCTGAATGGCGCCGTCGGCCTGCATCCAAGCCGCTGCTCGAAGCAGCCGGCGCTCCAGGACGAGCTCCTCAAGGAAATCCTCCTCCGGCTAACCGCGGCCGCCGACCTCGCCCGCGCCTCGGCGGCCTGCCCCACCCTGCGCCGCGTCATCACCGACCACTCCTACCTTCGCCTCTTCCGCACCCTCCACCTGCCGCCTCTCCTCAGCATAATTTTCGCTACCTTCCGCCCGACCCAACACCCCCATCCTCCACCGCGGCCGCCCGCGCCTTCGCCGCTGCGGAGGTCGATTTCTGGTGCTCCTTCCTCCCCTCTGTCGAGCATTGGCGCCACCGCGACTTCCGTGACGGTCGCACCCTCTTCTCTGGTGTCCCCGAGGGAAGCAGCTATGCTCCCGGCGATTACAAGCGCGGCGACTTCGCCAGGGAGTTCGCTGTCTGCAACCCCTTGTACCGGCGCTACATTATGCTCCCTGCCATTCCAAACGAACTAGCCGTGCTAGTTCATCAACCGGACATCAGGAACTTCGAGCCCTTCCTTGCTCCTCCTGGCGACGATGAAGACACCACTTCATTCAGAGTGGTGTGCCTAGCGTAGTGCACAACGAAGCTGGTCCTCTTCGTCTTCTCTTCCGGTGCCGGCGGATGGCGTGCTATTACCTTTGACGCCTGAATGACTTTGATGACAAGTCCTGGCAACCAGCCTCCAGCCTCTTACTTGACATGGGCCTCAGGGCGCTACTACGTGCACAAATGCTTCTGTTGGGCTATTTATCCGTCCAACAGGTTGCTCATGCTTGACAGGCGCACCATGGAGTTCTCTCATGTCGACCTCCCACGTCAACGTGTACCTAGCCAAATGATCCCAATAATGGCTTTTGTAGAGGCAGGGGAAGGAATGCTTGGGATGTTTGCTCTCGTGAGTTGAATTGATAATGACAGGTATTACCTCCACTATACCAAGTTGCAAAAACATGGAGATGGCGCAAACAAGTGGCAATCGGTGGCGGTAATCTCCTTACCTTTGGGTTATCGATATACGACCATGGGTGTAGCTGGGGGATACTTACTCCTGCAAGGGATTCCAGAAGACCTACATTCAGCCCCTTTGCCTGAAAGGCCAGATTTGGACTGTTTTTCACTGAATCTCCAGACTTTGCATTTATTTTGCATGCCATATGGCAGGACATTGTGATATGATGCAAGTATTGGTTGATGGTAGTATCCCTGTCATTTTACTTACTTAAGCAAATGGTCAGGATGTAGACAAGTTATGTTCTGTCCATTAGAGCATCTCCAGCCGCGCCCCCAACAGCCCCCGCCCCCCAGGTAGGGCTGGACTAACGAGCTACTCGACTCGTTAAGCTCGTGATCGTTAAGCTAGCGATCGTTAAGCTCGTTAATTGTAACGAGATCAAACTCTTGATCAGCTCGGTTCGTTAAATACTCGTTAAGCTCGTGAGCACTCACTAGTGCTCGTTAGAGTTGTAAACAATACAGAAGCTAGCAAAATAGTAATGCAGCAGCCTTTGCCAAATTTATTCTTTACAAATAGTATCACATAATGCGACAACCAATAACTAGCAGCAACACACAATGACACAACTAAAGAACATTTGAACAGCAACAACAGAGTGACAACAACAATAAGCAGGGCCATACTTCATACACCATTATGGTTCAAACTTCATACTTCATGCACAATCACTAGGAGAACAACAACAATAAGTAGGGCCATTGACAAAGACAAGTCTAGGACTTCAAAAGATAAAGCAATACATGGCTTAGGCGCTCAACATTGGATCAAGTTCGATCAGCAGACTAGCAGTACATATTATATTAACTACTTCGCCACTTCAGCACGACACGTCGACACTTCATCAACATAAGGTCTTACATAACTAACAATGACCAAAATAAAATGGTAGCTTCTAGCTGAGCAAATGCAAAGTAACTCCTGCTCCTCACATAAGTTGGCTCATCAGTTCATCCATTTCATCTTCCTACATAGACATTGAGAAATTCACTAGTTATGATTCAAGCAAATAAACAATAGTACAATGCTACAACAATACAATCACACTCAATAAAAATATGGGAGGCCTACTAGTTGCTTTATGTCGTATCTTCAAGAAATGGAATGAACTCGACATTGTCATCATTGCCTTCTCCCTACAAAGGTATGTGCAAATATGCAATTTGAGAAAACATTTACCAAGAGTCTAAAGGTTACAAGAATATAATACACAGTAGAGAACAAGAAATATTACCACTGTAATTGTAGTCTTAAGCTGGTGTGCTTTTGATCCTTTGATGTAGCTAGAAGCACACACAAGTGCCTCAACCATGTTTGGGCTGAGAGAGCTACGATAGTCATCGAGAATTCTGCCACTCGTAGAGAATGTTGACTCCGATGAGACACTAGTTGCTGGTATAGTCAAGAACTTTTTTGCCATCTTTGCCATGATAAGATATCTATGAGCATTCAACCTCCACCAATCAACTACCTTGAAATTTGGATCTAGAATTGGAAGGGTTTTTTCTTCAAGGTAACTGGTCAATTCAGATTTAGATGGCTCTGAATTTGTCTCCTCTAGGAAGGACTGAAACCCACTTGACAATGAGGACATGGATGTACTTGTTTGCCTACTACATATTGAACTCTATTCATTATTGTTGCCAGCCTCATTGTTGCGATTTTCCATCTCATAAGTAGCATAGAGATCAAAGAATTAAGATTTGATTTCCTCGGCCTCACTACTGCCCTTCTCTTTACCATACATTTTCTTAAAACAGTAATCAACAAGTTTCATCTTAAACCTAGGATCAAGAATGGTGGCAATGACCATGACATTGTTCTTTTCCTTTTTCTTCTTTTTCCCACTGTTTTCATTTCCCTCGCCTTCACTATTGCTATCCCAATATTTATCAAACTTATCAAGCATTGCTTCTCCCATCTTTTTCAAGTTTGCATTCGAACCCATGGCATGCTCTACGATAGCAATCTTAACATTCCTGATATATGAATAAAAAATGTTGGCAGTAGGATAGTTAGATCCTGATAGTATAGTTGTTACCTTCGCAAACGATTTCAAGATGGGTTGAATCTTCTCATATAATTCCTACTCTTCATCTTCAGGCTGCCATTTGTAGGTAGCATCTACCTCTGCATACTCTTTGAAAGCAGCCCTATACACAATGCAAGCCTCTACCCTTCTGCATGTAGAGTTCCATCTAGTAGCAACATCCAGGCATAAACCTCTCCCAACTTCCATATTCAGAGACTTGCAAACCATCAACAATTGGTACATGCGTGTTGGAGATTTTTTCAAATACTTGATAGTATCCCTAAGCTTATTGATCAAAGTTTGCAATAGAGCAATGCCATCATTCACTATCAAATTGACAATGTGCGCATAACAACGAACATGGAAGTACTTAGGAATAAATTTAGCCGATTTCCTAGCAATTATCTTGTCCATCAATCTCTTAGCAGCATTACCATTTGAGGAAGCATTATCCATAATGATTGTCATGATCTTATCTTCTATTTTCCTCTTGGCAACACTCAAAAACTGCTTGAGCTATGACACTCCCCGAGTGAGGTGGATCCAGCTCTATGAAGTTTAAAACACGAAATTGCATGATCCAATCATCATCTATGTAGTGAGCAACCACAACTAGGTATGAGAGAGTTTGGTTTGAAGTCCATAGATCACATGTCAAACTAATGCTTTCAACAAACTTTAGTTGCTTTTTAAGGATTTCTTTCTCGGAAAGATACACCTTCATGCATTCAGCTATAATTTTCTTCCGACCAATAAACTTGTAGGACGCATTCATATATACTTCATGAGGTTATTGAACCAAGCATGCTCTACTATCCTAAAGGGATAATCATGCACAATTATCATCTTTTCTATGATCTTAACAACTTCTGCATGATTGTATTCATGGTTTACTATGAGAGATGCACCTGGCTTTTCAGGATCAAAGTTGATTGTACCTTGATTTAGTTGTCTTCCTTTCTTGTTTAGATAAACTGAACAAACATCTTTATGCCTATTGAGGCTAGTAGTTGACCCCCCCCCCCAGGAGTATAAGCAAACAATCGAGCACAATGCAAACACTTTGCCTTCGTGACAACCGCCCCTAGTGTCCTCTTACTTACAGCCTTGACCTCCTTGAAATGCTGCCAACATTCTGCATGTTTAAGTCTTGTTTCTTCACCTTCACCTTAGCTCCATCCAGTCCTGCCTTTTTCCTTTTCCCTCCTTTCTTTGCCTTCTCTTTGCCATTGACCTCAACTTCTGCGTCATTTTGATTCATCATCCATATCATATGCCTCTGCCTCATCAACCTCCTCATAACCTTCATGAACCTCTACCCATTCATCTTCATCGCTGCAATCTTCTTGTGGAAAATGAAATAGCATGATTCAGATTTTTACAAGCCAAATATTAATTGCAATGTGCAAAATTAGTAAGTATCGCTACATAATTAGTTGCAATGTGCAAAATTAGTAAGTATCACTGCATAATTAATTGCAATGTGCAAAATTAGTAAGTATCACTACATAATTAATTACAATGTGAAAATTTGTATCAATGAACAGAAACACATCTTCCTGGTGCATTAAGTAGTAGAGAGAATTCCTTATTTGACACTACCTTAAAATGTGGTTCCCTATTTGGCCCTGAAGAAATTTTTATTCCTTGTTTGACACATGCACTAAATTTCTTTCCCAATATGACACTCTAGTGCATTTTGTTCACTAACGGTGTTAAAGACAGATGTGAAAATACCTTTTTACCCCTGGTGCATAAAGTGAGCAAAAAGCTGTACATGACAATATATACACTTATGTTACATATTTGGTCATGTTAAATGACCAATTGAGACCCCATAACTTGGTCAATGATCTGATTTCAATCCAAAAAATTGTCCTCTCATTTTAATTCAAAAAATGAAAATTTGGCAGAACCTCCCCTGTAATTTGATCCCATATCTCACACAATTCATACACACACACACACACACACACACACACACACACACACACACACACACACACACACACACACACACACAATATGCATCGCAACATGAACAACAACCAGAAGCAGCCATGTTCACACATACATCACATTTAGGTTCACATTCACCACATACATCAGTACTAGTTGGCATGCATCACATACTGTTTCACACATGAGGTCAGTTCCACAAGTACATCACATGAGCAGCACAAAAGGACATCCAAAAGTAACCATGACATTAAGGAAAACATGAGAATCACAAACTAAGCCGCCTTTTGCTTCTTGTGCTCATTGAAGGGCTTGCAGAGTTAAATTTTTTGCTTCTTGTGCACATTGCTGGGCTGTCTTGTGGCACCATAGGAGTCTTTTCAATGCACTCCTTACTCTTGCCCCTAACCTTCACAGGAACATTTGTTTCATCGCCGGACATAGGAAACTCGATGGAAATTGGCTCCGGCTGTTTTGAGCCGGTTCTTGATCTGCACTTAGGCATGTAAGGCAGCAGCAGTTTTTAGCAATTGAATACAAAAAAATATTCATAACATGTCAACTAAAAAGAGAAACAATACCTCTTGGATCGAACCGATTCAGATTCCCCCCTTTCCCCTTTTTGTTTGTATTCTCAAGCTTTTGCTATGGTGAGAAGAAAGCAATAAGAATACAGAACAAGTTTTAATTTAACTAAATCTCAAAACTTGAACTAGTTGTAATCACCTTTTTGATGCTCCAGCAGTAGAGTTAACATGTTTCCCCTTTTTTTGGTTGTAGTTTCCAAGCTTTTGCTATGGTGAGCAGAAAGGTACTTAGAATTCAAACATTGTTTTCATGTATTTATGAGCACAAGTGTAAAATTACGAACCTTAGGGGAAAACACATTCTTGTTGGTACTCCTTCGCAAGGCACAATGGATAACTTTGTTGTTTTGGTTGTCTTTGTCATTTTCTTTGGTGGTTCTCTACACACAAGAGATAGGAAAGTATTGAACATGTATAGTTGGAAGAATAATGCAAAAATGAGTAAATCTATACTACCTCACAACCATCATTGCAGCAATGTCCTCTGGGTTTCCCTTCTTACATTTGTGCCAATGATGCCCATATTCCTTACAAATAGGGCATAAGTGTTGACCACTTTTCCTTTTCTTCTCACCGCAACCTTTGTACCTCTCAGTTTTATGCCTACCAGCCGTGGCCTTCAATAGTGGTGGATGCATGAAGAATCCATGGTCAGATTTAGGCCATTGGGTCTTGTCCAGCATAGCAGGAATTAGTTGGGCATAAGCTGCTCTATATTTGTCAACGGAGAAATACAAGTCCACATAGTGTCGTATGTGTGCATTGCTAAGTGACGTGATGAATGCAAGAGCATGTTTGCAAGGATGGACAGAAACTTGCCATTGTCGACAAGAACATGTCCCCTCTTGCAAGTTGACCACAAACCTAAAGCCACTACCACCTAATGCAGTTACTTCAGCCACTTCTTCTGAGCTTTCTACCACCTCCAAGTTTAATTCCCTGGTCATTGCATTCAACTTCTTAATTATGTGGGGCAGAATCAAACCATCTAACTCCTTTGCTACTTTTCTCCTTCGGTTCCACAATATCATAATCAATTGTCTCGCCTTATCAAAGAGGTCATCCAAGTTCAAGGACTTGTGGTGCTTAATCCAATTGTTAAAGCTCTCAGCCAGGTTGTTGGTTACATAGTCTTCCTTGCATATAGTTGAGAATTGACTCCTAGACCGCAACCTATTGTGCCACTTCCTTATATATGCAGTTGCATGAGTAAGCAACAACCCAAAGCTTTATTATCTCCAGAGCAACCCAATGTTTATCAAATAAATACGGGTTCCATGAGTAAGCAGCAACCCAAAGATGGTCACCAAACACCTTCCCATGGAACTTCTTCTTGAAGTTGGTCACCAAGTGAAACATGCATTCCCTATGTTCCGCCTCTGGGAACACTTCTTTCACCCCTGTCATTACTGCTTGACCAGCATCGGGGCATATGGCCAACCCATTTGGTGATCCTATGGCCTGTCTTAGCAATTGCATGAACCAAATCCAATTCTCGTTAGTTTCAGAATCAAAGACTCCAAAACTAACCGGATACATCCAATTATGGCCATCAACAGCGGTAGCACTAGCCAGCTGCCCCTTGAACCTACCCGTCAAGAATGTGCTATCTATTGCCAAATATGGTCTGCAACCACTAAGGAACCCCTCTATGCAAGGTTTCATAGCAACAAAAATTCTTCTAAACCTGATTTTACCATTTATTGTGTGATGATCAATCTGCACTATGCTACCGGGGCAACAACTTTCAACTTGTGCCTTAAACCTATACAAATTGTCAAAGCTGATATCCCAATCACCATATAGTTGCTTCAAGGCTAGCAACTTACCCATATATACTCTCTAGTAGTTGATTTTGACCTTGTGGTGTTCTTTAAGCTTCTTTCGCAATTCCTTTGCTCCTAGAGTTGCATCTTCAATGAGCCAGTCCTTCACCTTCTCACATATCCAGTACTTAGTTGCATTCTTCACCTTCTTTTTCCTTCTTGCACTAGAGCAATCATGACTAAAGGGTTTTTTTCACCTGCAAAAGAAGAATATAATTAGTTAGCTAAAAACTCTCAAACAATCATGCAAGAAATGTTTACAAACGAGAAAAGTTAGACAGTTACCACTACGGTACACAAATCATCCGTTGTAGAAGCATGTATCCTCCATGGACAATTATCTTCATCTCTTCTTTTACAATAGCCCCTGAACCTACATGGTGCACTCTTCTCCATGTTATACTCAAATTCATGTTTGATAGCATTCCTAGAAAGGGCCAACTTAAACTCCTTCATATTGGGATATATGAAACCTTCACTCATAGGAGGGTCATCCTTATCATACTCTATATTTGGGGCATGATTTACCTCATGCAACTCCTCATCCTCCTCTACTTCAGTCTCGTCCTCGCTCTCATCCTTACTCTCATCCTCACTCTCATCCTCACTCTCACCATCAACAACATAGTCTTGGTCCTTTCTTTATCAGGAAAAAGAACCACATTTAGAGCTTTAGGTTCTTCCTTCAAATACATATTAGCCCGCATCCACGCCCAACCTTGCAGCATCGCCATGGCCTGCACCGCCCACAGCATCGCCATGGCCTGCGCCCTCAGCTGAGCTCACCGACAAGTGCTGCATAGCCGCGCCATGGCCGCCAGCAGCGGACCTCACCGACGAGCCATCCCCAGCTCCGCCTTGGCCGCTGTCCTCCGTGCCTGGGTCGCCGTCCGCCGCAGTGCTTGCTCCGGCGCCCGCAGCCGTGCTTGATCCTCCGCCCGCAGCCACCCCTTGAGCCATGGCCCCTCAGCTCACGCCGCCGCCGCCGCTATACGAGCCAGCAACCTGCTGCCGCCGCCACTAGGGTTGGGGGTGGGGAATTGAAGAAACAGAGAGACAAGAGGCTGGCCAGATCGGGATCGGGCTTGTGGGCTAGCGACTCTGGTCAAAACTCCTTGTGGGTTAGCTACTAACATGAGGGTATTTTGGTCCATCCAAAAACAATTTAACGGAACGGTGTAACAAAACGGACGGCGATGTCGCCTAAGGAAGAAAATTTAGACTACATGTCAAATGGGGAAAAAAAGTTCTTCAGGGTCAAATAAGGAACCACATTTTAAGGTAGTGTCAAATAAGGAATTCTCTCTAAGTAGTAAGTGATACTAATAACCTGTACAGAATAGAAGTCAGGACATTTACTTACTAGAATTCTTCTGCATTTAAGTAGTAATTTTTACCGTATAAAATAGAAGTCAGAACTTAGAACCTATACAAAATTTAGGAAATGAAATTGTAAGATTCCCACAATCATTCAGCAATGGTACTTCAGCATCGGTATTTCAGCAGACTAATCTTAACTGGTGCATGTGTCAGTGTGTGTATGATGAAGTATTTCACCTAACTACACAGGTATTTATACAATCAATTAACAACAGTCTACACTGCTATTTCAGCAGATTCGCAAGTACTAACTAGGGCATCAAAGATTCAAAGTATATGCTAATATGAAATGGAATGTAATAAAAAATAAAAATAAGAGTGTGAGATAAACAATCTCACCGGTCCTAATCCACCACCGACGGCATCAGCGTCAGAGCATGTAGGTGATGTCGCCTCCTCTGCTCTTGGGCGCCTTTTTTTCCTTGCGCTTGCTGCCGAGGACAAGAAGGCTTTGCTGCCGCCGAAGGAGACCCCCGTGATGATGAATCGGAGGCCGAAGTCCTCTTCCTCACCACCTTCTTTCGTACCTTAGACTCCATGCTTGGAGTGCCGACTGGAGCCGATGGTTGCTCGCGCTGTTCCATGGGGACACGGATGGAGATGGCGGAGGCAGGCTAAAGTGGTCGCCGGGTACCGCCAGAGAAGAGAAGGAAGCAGAGCCGCGCCGCCACGCCGTGATCAAAGACCTAAACCTAGCTGCTGCCATGCTGCTTTTCTCCCTTTCCCATCTCTTTGTAGTCTGTATTCTGTAGTCTCCTCGGCTCCTCCTCTAGTCTCTTCGTAACTCGTAACTCGTAAGTAGGCCGCGGCTGACCAGATTTCCACGATGCGGAGCCGAGGAGGTGGGGGTGGGCTGTGGCCTGTGGGCCGGGCTGAGCACTAGGCATTTTTCATCTAGTAATAAAACTAAAAATTAGTGATGTACAAATAAACGAGCCAAATGAGCTACTTGTGATACTCGCGAGCTAGCTCGTTAAGCTCGTTTATATTAACGAGCTAAAATTGTTGTTCAGCTCGGCTCACTAACTAACGAGCACGAGCCTTAACGAGTCAAGCTTCTGAGTGATCGTTAAACTCACGAGTAACGAGCTTTTCGTCCAGCCTTACCCCAGGCAATTTTTAGCGCGAGTGATCGAAAATCGGCCCAGCCGCGCCCTCAGGACCTCATTTAGCGCCAGTTTTGGCCAAATCAAGAGCCGACGATTGACGGTGTCCTGGATTATGGGGTACTCACCACGTCATCTCCTGATCAGTTGGATTGGGCCGAGGACCCCATGGCCGCATACTCATGGGCCAGTTCGGACAGCCAAAGTATACACAAGGAAGATTCTACAAGACTTGGTGATCAAGACAAGGACTCCTCCCCACCGGCGTATTCGGCTAGGACTCTTGTTATCCTAGGCCTCTGGTACATTATATAAACCGAGGCCAGGCTAGTCGATAGATGATTATGACATTACTCATCATACCTCTAGGGTTTAGACCACAACATATGATCTTGGGGTAGATCAACTCTTGTAACCCCTATACTCATTAAAGTCAATCAAGCATCATGTAGGGTATTATCTCATCAAGAGAGCCCAAAGCTTGGTAAAATCCCGTGTTCATGTTACCATTGATCCTAAGACGCACAACTTGGGACCCCCTACCCGAGATCTGCCGGTTTTGACACCGACAATGGTGCTTTCATTGAGAGTTCCGCCGTGTGATCGGCAAAAAGGGTCAATGGCTCGACTGCAGATCAACTGCGACGTCGGCCTCTTCGTCACTAGCTCAACTGGTCACCTTGGCTTGACCGAGGACTGCGCCCTTCCTCCGATCGTCATGTTCGGATGAGGGCCTTCATCAACATCAACTCCGATCTCCATCAAGATCATGGAGGAATCATCCATGGAGCTCGGGGGCTCAACGTCAACATTGCCCTTGGGCAACCGTGCTGTTTTTCGGGACATCGAACTTGCATCCGCCGCCATCGCCTCCTCGAGTGTCGCTTAAACAATTGTTTTGATGGAATTTTGCGGAATTGAGTCTACAACAACACTACAAAATTTCGTCGAGTTCCGATGGAGAAATCTCCGGCAATCTCTGATATACCGGAGCCATGTTGCATTTGGACGAGAATCCGGAGCATGGTGTCCAGCATCTAGCTCGGACGTCCTTTGGAAGATCTAATCGTTGATCGGCTGCGGAATTCCTATATCTACCACCTGTCAAAAATTTAGCTCGATCCGACCGTCCAAACTCCGGGAACCTTCCGATTAGCGCATCACCTTTTGGATCTGTTTTCTGCGCGAGAACGAAGCCGACCCGAGTTCATCTTCTTTATGAACGGGATTTCGGACATCCTTTTTGAAGGAAGTTTTTGTGTGGGGTATTGTGTTTTATTCTCAAACACATTCCACTAATATTATAAGTATTTTTTGAATATAATCTTCACCGTTGCGCCGGTGTTAAACCAGCCCGACAACATCACTCCACGGCGGCCGACCTGCGCTAGACACGTCGTCGCTTTGTTGAGCCGAGCTCAACTTCTTTGGATCATTATCTCGGCGAGCCGAACAAGAGTGCGACAGCGCGAACGATAAATTATCACCAACATCTCCGCCCCACGGATTACACGGAGCGGGAACACCGCATCACCGCGTGGTTACTTCATCAAGCCGGCTTTGACCATGTCACAAGTTATGACCTGCGTCGGCACAACCGCATTGTTGCTTCTTCAAGCCGATGTCCATCACGAACTGCTTCAACACCACGGCTGACATGGCGGCTGCAAAATCTCCTTATTGACCTGCTCCGTCACCTCGGCTAGGCCAAGGGCTTCGCCATCTCTTCATCAACTTACTTCGAAGACCTCGGCGTCACTAGCCGACCAGCTTCGTCACGTTAGCTGCACCGCGGGCTTTGCCTCGGCAAGCCAACCTTTGCCACCATCGACGTGCCTTCGCTTCATCACACATCAGGCAATGGGTGTGCGGATCGAGTCCCAATTTTGGGAGTAACCTTTTTTCGGATCGCTACAACAAATAAAACTAGGTGCTATTAATCCTAGAAATTTTTGCTTGTTTGGGTTTATTTTTCCCAAGAAATTATTACTCTTCTTTGTTCCATCATTTATACACAGGTCTATCAAATGACGGCCACATTGAAAATGGGCGTGTGGTGGTTCGGTCAGTTTCGTACATAGTTCGGCGAACGCCGCATCCGAAACTCAGACCACCCTGCAAATTTAGGCTTTGTCACGCCTTCACTGCGTCACGGCGACGCCCTGCATCGACATTGGCTTCGGCGCCAGGCCACATCTCTTTAAATGAACTATTTTTGCGTAAAGAAATTATTCAAGGATTATATATATATATATATATATATTATTTCCTCGACCGCACTGTTTTATGTGTGCATGTAATCAATTTTGACTGTGTTACGTGGTCACTACTTCGGAATGCCGAACTCCTTGCTCGGACACCTCGGTCCTGGGGACTGGGACCTCGGCCATGCCGAGGACTGCGAACCTTGTCGGATCTGTCACAAATCAATGGACGTCTTCGTCGCGCCGCAAGCCTGAATCGCCTCATCAACACCAAGCACATTAACCAGCTAAGTTGCTTTCATGCTCAAAAACTTTCAGTTTTAAATTTTGTTCGATTCGACCAAGCATTATACTTTTTGGCACAAAGTTGTTTGTGACAAAGTTCCTTGTCAAAACTTTGTTTGTGACGCACATATTCAAATACCCCGTTTATTTGGGGGCTCCCTTGACGGAGCTTTTCCCTCTTGCATATGATTATACTTGTACGACTTCGTTCCTTGTTCGTGTATTACGCCACAATATGCACCATATTGACCTAAGCGATTTGCAAGCTGGGTTGCCTTGCTCCTGTGTTTATCCCTATGTTCTCGATTGTTCGGCTAGGGAGTAAAGGGAGCACCTCTGCGATTGTCATGATCAGGTCATCCGAGCCGGACCTCAGACTGGGTGAAGCCGAAAGCTAGCGCTCTTACTGTTTTCAATAATGGTCGGCACACAACGGAACTCATGAGTACAAAAAATCTATTGCGCAAGTCTCATAATAATAATGAGCAACCGAAGAAAAGTATTGGTGGGGGTACTATTTTCTTCGAAGATGCTTCTTACACTTCGTCGGTAATATAGCATAAGTTCCCTGACCGCACTTTGTCTGTTATAGCCTTATGGCCTGATTGCCTGGTTATCAGAAACACCATCGATATTGTCGACGAGGGAGTACATAACACTTTTTGGTCCTTGACCGAAGAGGGAGAAGCCGACGGTTGATTAAGACGCGTATAAAGTTCGGGTGAACACAGATATGATATAAGTACTTCGATACATACAATCATTATACATAAAATTCGTTTGCCCAAGTCACTTGGGGGCTCTTAAAATTTATATATGAGCTGTAGAAGTGTTTTCTTCTTGGTCGACAGAAGCACAATTTTTTTCCAATTTTCGAATTGGCACCGAACACTTGATCTTGTTCGGACGTCATGTTTTTACTAACTTTTTTGGTTCGACGACCGTGTTAAATGATGGGCCGTTCATAAGATTGGCCGAAGTGTTTACGTCTTGATCTCAGCTGTCGTCGAACACTAACCGGGGGCTCGTAGCTAGCTTTCCCAATTTAAAGCTCCTATGACTAAGTGAAAGTTATAAAGCCCGCATATCTGATTGCCTCGTTTCCGCTAACACAACCGCCTTCGGGCATCGAGACGTCGGATAAGGGTTGTCTTGTTATTGCGGAAATACCCTGCGTATTATCTACAAAGGGGTAGAAGCCGACGATGGGCCATTTTCAACTGATAAACAGTCGCAACGGAGTCAAAATAAACATATCATCGGCATTTTTATTTAATATACAAGCGTCGCCTTCCATAATCATCATTATAAAGCCATAAATATGCATCAATTTGACTTATGATTTTGGCCAAGCTGGGTTGCCTGGCTCCTGTGCTTACCCCTACGTTCCCGATTGTTCGGCTAGGCGGTCAAGAGAGCACGTCTGTGATTGTTACTACTTACTACCGGGTCATCCAGGTTAGTACCTCAAAATGGGTGAAGCCGAAAGCTAGCAATCTTAAAGGATCACATTGGTCGGCAACGACGGAAGTAATTTTTTTGGTTCATTAATACCATAAAGTTCGGGAACTTTCCCCGAACTAAATCCTCAATATTTTCCTCCCACATTGATCGGAGCTGAGGTTTCATGATCATGCTTAGCATGACAACCCAAAGAAAGGAACCGATAGTGGGACTATTTTCTTTGGAAGATGTTTCTTACGTTAAAAAGTAATATAACATATCTCTCCGCATACCTTTGTTTATAAAACCGTATGGCCGGATTGCCTTGTTTTCCATAAATATTTGCCCTTATAACGGCTTCATAAAGTAGGAAAACACTCCTCAACTACTGGCCGAAGAGGTTGAAGCCGATGGTCGGTCAACAAAGTTTTGTACAATGCGGATCCGAACATTAATGATGTAAAGTACTTTGATACATAGAATCATTACACATAATCTGTGATTTTACTATGGATGTTGATCCTTAATTCGGCCACCCGTGCCCACATTAAGGCTCGGGGGCTACTGGTCTTTGCGCTCATTATTTATAAATATTAAAGAGGGCACATCGATCGCCTGATCTGGTGTTGCCACCCGACTAGTGTCCGGGGGCTACTGCATCGCCTACTCAATGCAAAAAATTCAAAGTGCTCAGTGTTCGGCTTGACCGAACTATGCGCAAACGCGTCTTCGGAGAACAATAGGTACCATATGGACCTTTCCGGCATCAAGCTGGTATATTACGGCAACTTCTCAAGACCCTCTCTCAAGGGCCCGTTCGCCGATCACTATTATCTCTAATATATTACACTGTGTTTCTATTCCTATGTATGCTGCTGAGCTAGGAGTTGATCCTCAGGCAGATTTCGCACATCAACCTGAGTCTCAGGGGCTACTAGGATTAGCAGTTTCATGTTTTCCTTCAGGTGCATCTCGGGTTTTAAACCGACACAAACACCTTGAGGGCTACTGGTTATATATCTCGGCAGAGAATAAATTGCACCAGTCAAAAAATCAGCCCGCAGTCAGGGGTGGTGCACCACCTCGGAAGCAGTCCGGCATAAAGTTCGGGTGCCAGTTGCTGGCTCCATAGAGGGCATTTCTGGCATTAAGCTCGGCTAAACTCCTTCAACTTTTTAGAACCAAGGTGATCTATGACACCTCCGATATAGTCCGGCGTTGGAGCTTGGATATAGTACGGCGTTGGAGCTCAGATACTGTCCGACGTTGGAGCTTGGATACAGCCCGACGTTGGTGCTCGGCTGCAAAAGATACCTCGAATACAGTCCAGCGTTGGAGCTCGGATGCAAGAGGACACTGCCGCCCGGGAACAACTTCAAACCCGAGGTTTGGCGTAAAAAATAACCAGGCATTGATAAAGGTCGATAACTTAAAGGGGCTGATCAGATACCCGATGTGTAAAGTCTTCGGATTTACTTCGGCGATCCTCAAGATCGAAGATAAGAAGATTTGTTGAACCAATTTTCAAGACCGACGGCCAAAGATGAAGAACAGTTCGGAAGAATCGAGGAGCGTCCCTAAGTTGAAGCCCGGTTCAGGGGCTACTGACGGTATCCTGGACTATGGGGTACTCACCACGCCGTCTCCTGATCAGTTGGATTGGGCCGAGGACCCCCATGGCCGCATACTCATGGGCCAGTTCGGACAGCCAAAGTATACACAAGGAAGATTCTACAAGACTTAGTGATCAAGACAAGGCTCCTCCCCACCGATGTATTCGGCTAGGACTCTTGTTATCCTAGGCCTCTGGTACATTATATAAACCGAGGTCAGGCTAGTCGATAGATGATTATGACATTACTCATCATACCTCTAGGGTTTAGACCACAACATATGATATCGGGGTAGATCAACTCTTGTAACCCCTATACTCATTAAAGTCAATCAAGCAGCATGTAGGGTATTATCTCATCAAGAGAGTCCAAAGCTGGGTAAAATCCCGTGTTCATGTTATCATCGATCCTAAGACGCACAGCTTGGGACCCCCTACCCGAGATCTGCCGGTTTTGACACCGACAATGATCCCGAGCCAAACCCAAGCGCCCGGGTGTCGCCTGGGGACGCCGGCAGAAGCGAAAAGGGGTGTGGGGCCGCTCTGTCGGTGAGAGGAGGCCCTTTTCCCGCCATTTCCTCCCACTTCCCCCCTCGGCTTCCCTCTCATTCTCCATTCTCCCGCCAAACTCTGCCTCCTCCCTTCCAAGCTGGCCGCCATGACACCGAAGAAGTACATGTTCCCCCGCGCCGCGACGGATACCACAACCGCCATCGCCACCCAACCGAAGCTGAGGAAGCAGAGGGCACCGCCGTCAAGGCCCCCGGGCATGTCTACCGCCGACTGGAAGGCGGAAGTGCAGCGTCGGGAGGCCGTCACCACCGATAGGCGCAACAGGGCCAAGAAGGCCCGGGAGAGGGCGGTGCTCGCGGCTGCGGCGGCAGTAGAGCAGGCGGAGCAATCGGCCGAACAAGCCGAGGCGGCTCGCGCGGGGATGATGAATCCACCCAGCGGCCACGGCCCGCACGCGGCCTGGAGCCAGCAAAGCGTCGAATCTCCGATCGGCTTCTCATCGTCGTCACAAGCATGGAGCTGCACGCCGTCGTCGGGCTATGCCGACGGCGACGTACACGGCGGGTTCAACCCCAACGTCACCTTCCCCCATGGGCGCCCAGTCCAGCGCATGCCCTTGCCCACGTTCGCCGGCGTGCAGTACCCTCCATACACGTACTCGCCACCGGACTACGCGGCCTCCCCGACGCCACCTCTCTGCCGCGGCCAGCTGCTCTACTAGCAAGCCTCCTCGTCGCATCTTAGCGATGCCGACATGACGGAGGCCGACATGGAAGACATCATCGCAGTCGGCTCGGCTGCCGCCGCCGCTTCCCTCGGGTTCACTACCCAAGACGGCTCGAATTATCTCGGCGACATGGACGGCGAGCTCGACTGCGGTGAGGAATAGCCAGAGAAGGAGGAGCCGGCGCAGACGAGGAAAGGCAAGAAGAAGAAGAAGAAAGGGGCGGCCAAGACCGGCGAGCCGCGCATCAAGTGGGCGTCCAAGGAAGATGAGTGCCTCGCTGAAGCGTGGAAAGTCGTCTGCCTCGACCCGATCACCGACACGAACTAGAACATCGACATGTATTGGGACTGCATCAAGGCCGAGTTCGACGAGCGCAATCTCGTCGACCCCTACTTCAAAGGTGTCCACATGCAGTGTGGGTCGAAGGTGATGGCGAACCATTGGGGGCTCATCCAAACGGTGTGCAACAAATGGCAAGATCGTCGAAGAGGTCGCGGCTCGCCCGGAGAGCACCACCAGCGTCGAGGATTAGGTATAGCATGCCGTCCTCACCCTATTGCTTTCACCGTGTGCGTGCCCATGTGCGCGCCTATGCCGCCTGATGTTCGTTCCTCGGCGCAGCTGCTGCGCATGTTCGCCATGTTCCGCGATGACAACACCGATCAAGATTTCTAGTACCTCCACGTCTTCAAGTGGATCGACAAGTGTGAGAAGTGGGCGGATGTCCGGCGCACCCTCGCCAAGGCCAAGGAGACGTACAAGCCGGACGCGCCGACCCCGGGCGCCCGGACGGCAACAAAGGGGCCAAGAAGGCGAAACACGCCGAGTCGGCTGCCGCACGCGTGCAAGAGTCCATCAAACATTGCCTCGCCGACGCCAAGACCAGGGCCGCCCAGCAAGAAGAGAAAACTGAGGTGCGGTGGGCTGCTTTGATGACGAATAGCGCCGTCAAACTCGACTTGCTCCGAAGCAATGTCGCCGCGAAGCTCAAAGCTCAAGACTCCAAGAAGAGGAACAACGGCCTGGGTTTCTTGATGGGCTGCGTTGACATGCTCCAGAGCCGCGACGAGAAGCTCAAGGCGTGGTTCTTGGCGGAGCCCGTCCTCATCCTGAACCAGATACCGGCGACTCCAACGCCGTCACCAACACCACAGCCCAGCCCGAGTGATGATGCCTCCGCGACGCCCAACAGCACAAAAGCCGCGCCGACTCCTCCCAGCTCGCGCACGCCGACAACGACGCCGGACGGCGACCTCGACGTTTGATGCATTCCTTGCGCGTCCTTTCTTTTTTGTGCGCCGAACTATTGCCTGTCCTTTCATTTGATCGCGGAACTGTTGCATTGATCGCCGAACTATTGCGATGATCGCCGGATTATGGCGTTTTTTTAAAGCGGGAACGATCAAGTTTGAATATGGGGCACGTGGCTGGGCCTTGGGGGGCGGCACCTGGGGGGCGGGGCCCTGGTCGCCCACATGGCCTAAAAGTCGCCGGGTGGACGCCCGAAAATGCACCGGCCTATGTGTTGGGGGGGCGGACGAGTGGAGATGCTCTTATAAACCTTGCAGGGCTTAATTGTGTATAGGTTCTTCTAGTAGTCATTTTATCTGTACAATTAGATAGCCGTGAATCTCAGGAAAGCAAGAGCCATTTGTTTCTCATGTGTGAACATGCGTGCATTCCATCATTCTGAGGGGGCAAAGTCACCAAGTTATGGCAGGAGAAATAATTATAATCTTTGTAGCAAATCGATCACAGGGCTATGTTTAAATATAATTGTTAGCTTTTGTTGCACAGGGCATTTGCAGTTAGATTTCCTTCAACACCTTCGATGAACTAGAGGGGCCGGTCCTTGATGCTGTGCAATGCTAGCACCTCGCTCGACGTCCCCAACCTTTGGAGGCAGAAGGACGGCCTCCTGGAATGGATCGACAGACACAACGTCATATACGTCAACTACGACGTACGGCAACATCGCTGTCATGAAGAACGCGGAGCTCCTGGAGTTCGCGTGGGGGCTTGCCAACAGCAGCTACCCGTTGCATATGGAATGTCCGGCCAGACCTCGTTAAGGGCGACACGGTCGCTCTATGCTGCCAACATGTTGCTCGCAAGAGAAGGCGATTGCGCACGAGGTGGTGGGGGTTTTCCTGGCGCACCCGTTGGAAGTGGAACTCGACTTAGGAGAGTGTCTGCGCCAGCGTGCCAATGCTGAGTTGACCGTTCTTTGCAGAGCAACAAACCAACTGCTGGCACAAGTGCACCGAGTGGGGGAACAATATGGAGATCGGCTGCCAGATAAACGGGTAGAGTTCGCAGCGATGATACGAGAGGTGATGGAGGGGAAGAAAGGGCGGGAGATGAGGAAGTGTGCAACATAGTGGAAGGAAAAGACCGTGCGGGCGACGCCGCCAAGTGGTGGTTAGTTTGGACACGGTGATTGGCGATGTACTCTTGGCAAGATTCAACTACCAGAGTGATGGAAATGATGACAATGCCGAGAGCCCGAGAGTACCTGTAGCCTGCATATGGGTAACTAATGTCATGTAGTCCACCACAACTTCACAAGTCAGGTCAAAAGGGAGAAAAAAACGCTTCGTCACCCCGCGTCGTCCGCTCTTGGGCGACTCAGGGGCGAAACCCCACGCGCCGCCGGTCCCCGCCTCCCCGTCTCCTCCTCCCCCGCCGCTGCCGGCAGCCGTCGTCGGGCTTGCCCGCACGGCGGTAGGCGGTGGCGGGGGATTCCCGCGCACCCGCCTCGGCCTCTGGAGGCCCCCCACCCCGCATCGGGCGCCGCCGCCCACTTCCCCTGATCCGGCCGCCTCGGCTCCGATCTGGCGGTTGGTGGGCCGGGGTTCGTCGGATCTGGCCGGCGTGGCCTTGCCTCGTCCAACCCGGCTTGGTTTTGCGGTGTGCTGCTCCCTGGTGGCGGCGGTGTGGGTCTTTTTCCATGTCTCGGCGGGATGTGTGCAGTGAGTGGATGCCGGGGCGGCGGCCTCG
>NC_041391.1:675065041-675068749 GCF_002162155.2 Triticum dicoccoides
CGGCCTCGGGCGGTGTGGACACAGGGGGGGGGGAGGGAGGGGGGGTGGACGGCGTCTTGACCGCGCGGGTGGTGAGTTGCCGGTGGATCTCCTTCGCGTTCCAGGCTCTCTCCCGCTGTACTGGATGGCTTACGATCACGATCGTTGGCCTCGGTGCGTTCGCGGGGGCTGGTAGAGATGACATCTGACCGGAGGAAACTCTGGATGACTCGTTCATCCCGATGGTGGCGATGACCAGGGTCGCCGTTCTCCTTCTTGCAGGCGTCGTCGAGGTCCTTGCCTTCTTCCCTGACCCCATGCTCGGGTGAAAACCCAATATCTCCTTAGATTGGGCGGCGGCGGCACTGCGTGTGTCGTACCCTTCTTGGAGGCGCCGCCTGGGGCATTTGGGTGCTCGGTTAGAGGAACTGCAGACGGAGGGGACGGGACCAGTGGCAGCAGGTGGTGTTCGCGAAGGAGGAGCGGCGTGGCATCTTGCACATCGACAACGGCGGGTCTCAGCGGCATGGAGCAGCTGGGTCTCGCCGGTGGGCGTGTGATGATAGACGAGCGCAGGATAGTGGCGTTGTCTGGCGTCGTGGTGGCTCGACAGCAGCTAGACCGGGCAAGGTAGATGCAACAGTACAACACTGAAGATGGATTGGTGGCAGGTGGCTGCAGCGGCCTCATACCCGGCAGGCGTCCTGGTTGAGGAGCACGTCGGACTGGTGGGTGCCCATACCCGGCAGGCGTCCTGGTTGGGATCTCAGGTCTTAGATGTTAGGTTTGGCTGCGAGGTCTGTTTGGTATTAGGCCCAGACTATCAGCGCCCCTTCATCATCTAGATAGGAGTGTGACAGATGTTGCTTAGACGGTGGCTTTAGTCTTACTGTTGTATGACTTTGTAAGGTCTTGTGTTAATAATTAATAAAATGGTTATATGCATCATTCAGATGCAGAGTCCAAGGGTCTTCCTCCTTTAAAAAAAAACTAATGTCGTGTAGCAGGTGAGTTAATCAAGTAGAGACGTACGAGTGATCTTGTATTCTTCATGGTGTAGATCTCCTCATATAAAGAATCACTTAGAAATAACTTTAATGGTTTTACTCTATCTCACACGAGTAAATTGCAAAAAACCACCATAATTGGGAACCCTAAATAAAAAAACCACCACCTTTTGTTTTTTTTTCAAAAAACCGTCATGTTTGTGCTGACAGTTTTCAAATGACGTTGATGCGCTGATTTGTCGCGTCTGAATGCAAACCTGACCGCTTGGGCCCGCTGTCAGGGGCCACGTGGACAGGGGGTGACGGCGCCCGTGACGGACGACGTTAGACGGCGTCACACGAAACCTAGCGACCCGGTCGAGCCGCACCCAGTCCCCCCCCCCAAATCGCATCGCCTCCTTCCCACGAGTCCGCCCTAGCTCGCTCTCCTCATGGCCACCGGCGGCGGCGGTGGCGGCTGCACCGACTCAGCCGGTCGCGTCACAGACGACCGCCACATCTCCATCGTCGATTTTGTGGGCCGCTCCGCCGTTCCTCACTCTCCCACGGGACCCCACGGTACGATTGGCGCCGTTCGATCTGTCATTGTCGACGGTGATGAGCGTGGCGAGGATGGCAGCATCTTCAATGCCAGCGTCAACGACATTGAGTCACGGGCCGCCGCTAATTTGGCCCAGGTCTGGAAAACAATCCAGGGCAGAGCCACCATTTCACTTCCGGCCTCGATGGCGTTGAGTTAGTATTTTCTTCCCTTTTCAATTATTTTTCTTGTGATTCTGGTACTGTAATTGTACACTTGGTGTGATTTTGGTAGTGTATTTTCTCTGTTTGTAGTTCAGTTTAGGAATTAGGGTTTATGTCAACTGAATTAGGGTTTGTAGCTTTACTCATTAACTAAATTATGTTAACCTGGTTTGCAGTTCATTTTAGGAATTTGTCTTTGTAATTCTATAATTGCTCTTCAATTTAGAAGTTCTATTTATTGAAAATTTATGCTAACTGAATATGAGCTCAATTCACTTAACTGAAGTTAGTTTCAATCTATTATTTACTTAATATATCTACTTACTTAATTAACAGTTAACTCAATATGATTTCAACTGTTGTTAACTCAATTTATTGACATTTAACTGAATTTACTGAAAATTGATAACTGAAGTTAGTGGTTAGTGTTAACAGAATTTATTGACAACTGAATATGAATTCAAGTGTGAAGTGATCTCAATTGATCGAACTGAAATGAGTGTTAACTGAATATGAGCTCAGTTGTTGTTAATTGATTTCTATATTATCTGACTTGTTTGTTAACTTTTCTTCTAGTTTTCTGAATCTGCTGTTAAATGAAATTTCTATGAACTAAACTTGCTGTTAACTGAACTTGCAGTTTGGGTGAAGATGAACCTTGGGATCTCAGGTGCCATTTCCAAGGTTGTGACAATCTGGAAAGGACCATATGTGAATCAGATATCACATATATCAATATGCTAGCTATTATTGGGATAGAGGGGTATGGTCAAAAGGACTCCATGTATTATGTGAAGCAACATGGTGTGGGGATGGCAGGTATGCAGCTAATAAAATCTGAGGAAGATGTAGAAGAGATGCTGTGTATGATGACAAGAGGTGTGTCGCTATCACAGTTATGAAAGGTAGTGAGTCTGACATGCATATCAACATTGGAGATAGATGTGAGAAGTAGATTCCAATTTCTCAGATTGGTTCTCCTAAGGTCTATAGTATAGATGATGTAGGTGTGCTTTATCAATCTCAGAGCAGTGAACCACGGCCCGACAAGTCTGCTCCTCTTGTTAGTGTACACACAGAAGATTCATATGGAGAATATCTTTTCACGCACGAGAGTTGCAATGTTAGAAATTGGAAAGACATATCAGGTGTGACAGAGTTAGATGCCTTTCTTAAAGAGTATGCTGATGACATGCCAGTAGTGCAAGAAGAAGATAATATGGAAGAGGAACAGGAGGAAGAGGAGCAACGGGAAAAGGAACAAGAGGAAGAGGAAGAAGATGCAAACTTAAACCAGAAAATAAAAGATTTGAAGAGGAAGAGGGTTTTTTAAGGTGATTGTGAGACAGAAGACTTATTCCGTGAGCTTGAGGAGGAGGAGGAGGAGGATGTAGAGGGGTTTGTTGAGGAACCACATCTAGAGAAATTGCCTGTTAGAAGAGGTCCACCAAGTAGATCACATTGCAGTTCACAAGCTGAACTTGAGTCAGACTACATTCCAGTAAGTGATGAAGATACACCACAAAAAAAGACACATCCGTGACATTTTATGACGATAATTGTGACAAAACCTGGTATCATCATAGATGTGGTGGGCTCCTACTTCTATGACAAAAAGTCATGACAGAAAATGGCATTTTCATACTGGGCTGGCCGGAGATGCAGCTGATGACATTCTTTGGGACGTCCATGACGAAAAAAATCATGGTAGAAGCAAGGGCGAGGAAAATTTCGGGGAGTTCCCGGTTACTGTGGGTGGTCGGGGGCCGAGCGATGTGCGTTTCTCTCGTACACATACGCGCGTGTGTGCGAGGCGTTGGCCCTAATTGAACCCGAGCGAGGCGTTGGGCTCTAACTGAACCCGACCGATTGCACTGCAGGCTATGGGTTACTGAACCCCAGCGATCGATCGATGGCTGTTAACTGAACCCGATCGAACGGTTGCTTCGCTACTGCTACTAACTGAAGCCGATCGATG
>NC_041391.1:675069246-675092726 GCF_002162155.2 Triticum dicoccoides
ACCCCCCCGATCAACAGGACCCCCGTTTCGACCGTAGGAGGTCCGATTCCTCCGTTTTGCGGTACGCCAGACCCCCCCGATGAACAGGATCCCGTTTCGAACATGGCCGGTCGAACACAAGGCCGTTTCCTCCTTTCTGCGGTATGCCAGGCCTCATTTCCATCGCCTGTTCCGTCCAAGCCCTCCAGATGAACACGATGACGCATTCTGTTCCGACCCAGCCGGTTGGCTCCCACGCATTCTGTTGCCTCCCGATGAACACGACGCATTCCGTTGCCTCCCCATAAACACGACGCATTTCGTTGCTTCCCCATGAACACGACGACGACGCTGTTTATCCGTTCCGGCCCAGCCATCTACACAAGCCATGGCCGTACGTATGCGCGAGTAGGCGTTTGAGACCCTGCTCGTATGTACACATACGTGGCCGTATTTTATTTCTTGCACACTGGCCGTTGTACGTACGTGTACATGCTACGTGCGCATCTCTACTACGACACGTACGCGCCTCTACTACGACACGTGCGCGCCTCTACAACGACCAGTATATATGTACGTACACGTTCATGACCAGAATGACAACGCTACGTACGCTTCGACCAGTTGGCTCCTGACTGTCAGGCACTTCCTTGCGTGCGAAGATGTAGCTGGTGGGTCCCAGCAGTCAGGGGGGCGAATTGTTTTTTTTTGCCTGGATGCACTTCCTTGTGTGCGAAGGTATAGCTGGTGGGTCCCAGTAGTCATGGGGGAAACATTTTTTCACAAAATACGGTGGCCCATCCGGTGGGTCCCCGCTATCAGGTGGAGGAATAATTATTTTGTGCGTAATAAGGAGGCACTTCCTTGCTGCGGCCGTGGACCCAGCTACCAGCCTCTCCACGTACAGTCCATGTCCGATGGAAGTCGTTCCTTGACCACATTGACCACGCCGCGCCGAGAGGACCAGGGCAGTGGACGACGGTGAGGCCTAGGAAGGGGACGGCGCGGAGCCGGGGAAGACGCGACAGTGGATACCCACGCATAGAGGAGTACGCGGGTTCACTGGTTTGCTGCGGTGTGAGGCTACCGTCGCCGCAGAATAACAGGGGGTGTGGGTGAGTAGAGGGAGAGCCTTGCCAGCGGTGGGAGTAGTAGGGGGCGATGAGGCCTCTGCCGCATCGCAGCCGGCCACGGGAGGCAGGAGCACGAGGCACGACCGGCGCTGGTTTGGGCGGCTGGGGAAAGAAGACCGGAGGTTGAAGAAGCACTATGGCCGTTGGATGGACATCTTACGGTCACTAGAGCTAGAATCGTGCATATTGACTAAGTTGACAAAGCCCTCTGTCCCCGTCAACTTAGTAGGCCCACAAGTCAGCCTGCCACTATACTAGGTCCTAGCTAACAGGGGGAGTATTCATTTTTTTGTGCGTAATAAGGAGGCACTTCCTTGCGTGCGAAGATATAGCTGGTGGGTCCGAGCTGTCAGCGGCGGTAACGTTTTTTTCGCGAAATACAGAGGCCCTTTCGGTGGGTCCCTGATGTCAGGTGGAGGAATCATTATTTTGCGCATAATAAGGAGGCATTTCCTTCCGTGCGGTCGTGGACCCAGCTGTCGGCCCCTCAACGTACAGTCCACTTCAGATGCATGTCGGTCGTTGACCATGTTGACCAGGCCGCGCGAGAGCATCAGGGCGGTGGACGACGGCGAGGCCTAGGAAGGGAACGACACGGAGGGAGGGAAGACTCGGCAGTTGTTTCCCACGTGGAGGGGAGTACGACTGTACGAGGGTTTATTGGTTCGTCTGCCTTCGCCGGAGAATAACAACAGGTGTGGGTGAGTAGAGGGATGGCTAGGACAGCGATGGGAGTACGGTGGGGCGGTGAGGCCTGCGCGGCAGCACAGCTGGCCGCGGGGAGGACGGAGCAGGCAGTCCCGTCGGCGCTTGTTTGAGCGGCTGGAGCAGGAAGAGCAGAGATTGAAGAAGCACGACGGCCGTTGGATGGACATCCAACAGTTACTGCTTGTGCGTCAACCTTTTTTAGGAAAGCCTCAAATCTGTGGAAAACATCATACATCCCATCTGCCATTATTTCTAATAATTTACAGCCCATTTGCTAATTCTTAAGGGTTTTTTAGCCCATGTTCTTTTTGTTAGCATTACATCCCATATTGTGGCCACGGTTAAAAAATTATACGAAAGTTTGCATATTTCGGTGCGGTCCAAACTATTTTTAATCCTGAAATTTCGACTCACATTCAAACTGATTTTAAAAATAAATGTATATCAATATAAAATCCAACAAATTCTGCACGCATAAAAATTAATGTAATTTAAAATCTCGAAATGAAAAAAAAGATATTTGAAACTAATTGCTAGTTTGATGTGTTTTAAAAATGTACAACCCATTTCTCATTACTGATGGGCCATTTTCTCGGCCAACCGAATGAAAGCTCTCCTCGTCTTGAAAGATTTGCAGCCCAACAGGCCTGACAAAGCGACTTACTTGGCAAATCACAAAAATACTGGGCTGTGGCCATGGACCCAGCTGTCAGCGTCTCCACATACAATACTCTTCCGATGGAATGTTGTTGACCATATTGACCAGGCCGCGCCGAGAGCACCAAGGTGATGGACGACGGCGAGGCCTAGGAAGGGGACGACACGGAGCCGGAGAAGATGCGGTAGTGGATGCCCACGCGGAGAGGAGTACGAGGGTTCACTGGTTCGGCTGCAGTGTGAGGCTGCTGTCTCCGCAGGGCCTGGCTACCGGTGGGAGTAGTAGGGGGCGATGAGGCCTCAACGGCAGCACAGCCGGCCACTAGAGGCAGGAGCAGGCGGTCTCCCCGGCGCTGGTTTGAGCGGCTGGTGCAAGAAGAGCAACGATTGAAGAACCACCAGGACCGTTCGATTCAAATCCAACGGTTGCTGCTGCTAGAATCGTTTGTTGACTAAGTTGACAAGCCCTGCGTACGTGTCAACTTAGTAGGCCCATAGGTCAGCCTCCCAACCGGTGCGTCCCAGATGTCAGTGGGAGGAATAATTTTTTTCACGTAATAAGGAGGCAGTTGATTGCGTGCGGCCAGGCCAGCGGAGGGAGTAGGGTGGGCTGGGGAAGCCTGTGCGGCATCACAGCGGGCCACAAGAGGAGGGAGCAGGCAGTCCCACCGACACTAGTTTAGGCGGCTGGAGTAGGAAGATCAGAGATTGAAGAAGCACATCGGCCGTTGGATGGATATCCAACAATCACTGCTGCTAGAATCGTGTGTTCACTGACAAAGCCTTGCGTAAACAAGTCAGTCTCGAAATTTGTGGCGTGTACGACCTATTTGCTATTTTTTTTATAATTCTTACTCATTTTCTAATTCATATGATTGCAGCCCGTTTTCCATTTTTAGAATTCCTGGCCATTTTCTGGTCAGTACCAGGGTCAAAAAATTAACTAAATATGTGGGAATTTTGAAAATTCGCAAATTTTTGCTGGGGAACGAAATATTCTTAATCCAAAAATTAATAGCCATACTAAAAAAAATTTAAAAATAAATTAGTACTATGTCATGTTAAATCCAATGAAATACGTATAAGATATCATTGAAGAACAAAAACAAAAAAAGAAACTAATATCCCATTTGCTATAAATTTTTTGGAATTTTCAACCCCTTTTGATATTACTTTTAGTAGACATTGACCATACTCTTGGGCCAGGCTGGAATGCATCCCTCCTCGTCTTGAAAGATTTGTAGCCTAGTAATTCAGAGAAAACAAATAGGCCTAGCTTGGGTATTCTTCAAAAAGAAATACTGGGCTACCTATTTTCCCAAAGAACTGGTGCATGAACATTTAGCTTTATTTATTTATTTATTTACTTATTTATGTTTAGGGGACCATGAACATGTACCTGGGCCAGATTCATCTGAGAGCCTCCCTTCCAGTTAATTATGGGCTTCTCTATTGGGCCTTCATCAGTGGGCTGCATGTTATCAACAAGTGGAAAATGTGTTCCGTACGAAAAATAGTATGCGCTACATACAGTACAGGGCACTAAAGGATCGAACCATGCAACGACTTCAAAAACATTATGTTTGTCGTTCTAACAACACATTTATTCAACCAACAGACGAGATATACTACTGATTGTACATTGAAAATAGCAGTAGCAACAACCAGGGCTGGGGGTGCAACAGAAGCAGTATGCAGGCCAGAAGGGTGAAGACGTAGCTCTCTCTTCCAAACCAAACATCAGCCATCATTACAAAAGGGCTACCAAAAAAGAACAAGTGTATGCATCAAACTAAATAAAGATCATACTACACCAAGTGTACGCATCTAACTAACTGGCTCAGTTAGACATTACTGTTTATTAAGCTGTGGAGATTGGCTGACGGCTTGAACCAGATGGGTGCCTAACGGGGGAAACTCCAGCCAACAGGTTGAAGTCTGATACTTGCAACCCTCTCTCCTACTTTGGGCTGCAGAGCATGGCGACACATATCATGGTACGGTGCATGCAGAGACGCATGGTACGTTGTGTACACACAGTTTTGCCTGATGAACGGAACTGCGCTACCATCATGATCCTTGCCATCAGTTATCTCCTGGTTAATCGATAATTTAGTCCGACAAACAGAGTGCGTGTACCAAGGCTACTTATCAGCCTCCAGTCAAAAATTCCTGAAGGCCCAGAGAAGCTGGGATCCTCCTCAAAGGCCTTGCAGTGACTGTGATTGTATTCCGCAAAACAACACATCCGGTACGTGCGAACAATCATCAATCATTCGCCGTTGTCTGATCAAGCCAAGAACCACCTGCAACTGCCATGCCGCTTTTCTTTGAAAGGTTTTGGGATTAGGAAGGGTAGGGACACCAGGCGGCCTACAACATCATATCAAGCTGGAGTCAAATAAAAAAGGGCTCTTGATTTAGTCAATCTTAAGAACAACATGTTATGAGCATGTATATTTTTTCAGTATATGTTGACAGTAATATAAGCAAGCCATCATGATATCATAGGAAAGTAACATACTGCTGTAATAGCCGTTTGTAGCGATGACTGGAGTAGGCCAGCAATACGTCCAGCCATAGAAGGAGTCGATAGCATAAATGAAGCCCTTGTGTTCAATGGCATCAGAGAACCATGGAGGATGTATGATCCTGCAATGGACGTGCAGATTTATCCACTTACCGCAGTGACCTGTCAGATAGGCGAGACCGCGGTTGCAGAATGCAATTAGCCTGAAGTCTTTATAATTCGCAGATCTTGTGGGCACTTGGCAGATTACAACCTTGAGCAAATTAAACTTGGTATCATGTTGGCTACTGTAACATTCCGAGTATTCTGGGCCACGGTGCCAAAGCAGTGCAGTGTTAATCGAAGGAAGGGGGATCAATCGCAGGGTGTAGACCTCCACGAGCATCCAGTTGCCGCGACCGTCGACGAGTACCGTCCAAAACATGTTCATGCCGACCCAGTACATACCATTAATGTAGTTGAGGCTGACGGGGATCCGGATCGCAGTCAAGGGGGTTGATGCTCACCACCCTACGATCGTTATGCTGCGTGACACGCCATTTTTGAAGATCAGGCGGCATCACCAAGCAAGGAGCTGACTTAAAAAGCTCCGGCCTGAGGGCTTTGAGTAAACGGTACAGCCCCGACGAGAACGCGGCGAGCGGCATGGTACTGAGATTGTCCACACGCAAAACAATGAGCTTGATTACCTCTGTGGGGAGAGAATTCCAGCCACTCTTTCGGCGAACGCTGCTCGATTCTGCCATTGTTAGTGCTTGGATTTTGGACGAGGGGGGGGGGGATGCACCTTAGCGGGGATGGAAGATTGGACAAGATTATGTGCGGACAAAGATGGAGAAGCGAATATGTGCTGCGGGAAGTGGACAGGTGATGGTGACTACAGCACGCCGCTTGACTTACGAGACACATACCAGCAGCGTAGGGTCATATCGATGCCAGACAACTTGCTTAAGTGATCACAGTACTGGTACTCCCTACAGTACCTACTACAGTACTATGCCCTAACTTGCTTGAGTAGAGTAGTAGAGTAGGACTCTGCTCTACTACTAGCACCGGAGGAGTAGTATATTCTAATCTAAAATAGTTACAAACTTCAATGCCCGAGCATGGAACGACTATGAATCGTGCTCAAAGACCGTGTCTACGTGGTGTTTGGAATTATATGCAAAAAATAGCAAGATGCCTGTGCATTGCACGACACACCATCATCACCAACTCGGTTTTTTCTCTACTCCTACTCATATAAAAGACTCAGTTGGTGATGATGGAAGCGTGGAGGCGTGTTTAGCCGGGCGTGCAGCGGATGGCGCAGTACTATTTGATTTGTTATAAAAAACAAAGAAGAGTAGTAGAGATAGAAACTTAGGGAGGAGCACGAGGTTGTGGGAGATAAGGATGAACGAGGCAAGGCCTTATCTGTAAATGTGGATAGAGGTGCGGGTATCTTTTGTAAAATTGTCATAGTTGGCTTTCTATCCGTCAGATATAGATCAGGCGGTCTATATTACAAGATGGAAGGCATAACATCATCACCAACTCGGTTTTCTATAAGAGTAGTTAAGAGTAAATATAGATAGATAGAGACTAGGGAGTACTAGTAAGGACACCATCTACTGCTTTGTGTGCTACTCCTGCGCTCCATTCGGCGGCCGCAACGTCCCCTACAGCCACTCCCTCCCAAGCTCCATTCGGCGGGCACTGTTGAAATTTGGGAAGCGCACTCCCACGACTGCTGGCAGCCACGACTTCACTAACGACAACTTCTTCCCCGACGTCGGCAACCTCTTCCTCAACGACATGGGCGACAACCTCAACGCCAACGGTGCTGCTCCCATTGCACCGTATGTGTTTTGTCCTTCCTGTTTGAAATCATGGTAGAATTCATGTTTCTACTCTTTATCCTACTACTATGCTAGTCCACATGATTAGTTTCATCTCTGTTATAGCCGTCATGATTTATTTTGTGCTTATTCGGATTAAATCTCGTAGTAACTTGCTCATATATTCAACTGGCGCAACGTCCCCTACAGCCACTCCCGTTTCATGGACGGCTTGGTTGATGCCTCCAAGGAGCCCTTGTCTACTACTATGAGTGCCCGATGCCGTTTTGGGGCTCGCGGGCGGACATGGTGCGTCACCTCACGGATGCGTGCAGCGGTCACTACTGGCGCTTGGCGGAGAACAACAAGTACTAGACGTGCTACCCGTTCACCATGCCGGAGTCGCTGGAGGATCACCGCCGCCTGCTAGTCTCGGAGGAGGACGGCAGCGTCTTCCTCTTGATCGTGGGCACCGGCGAGGCCCGCACAAGCCACCGTCCCGTCTCTGTAGTGTGCGTCAGGGGCGACGCCACTGACGCTGACACTGACACGAGTCCGATGTACGGGTGCGTGCTCACTATTACTACCCCTCCAGGTCACGTGGGCAGCGAGACCGGCCTCATTGGATGGACTTGGACTCTGCGGAGCTGGGACTTTCCCGCCGATGTGGACTTGGAAAACCCATGGCATCCTTTACCTGCCGACGCGGTGCACGGGGACTCCAAGGAGGTTCACCTGGACATACGCATTATCAAGTTAAATGTTGATCATTAGTCTTCACTCAATGTAATCCGCTGTCTAAGCATGTGGAGACTTCCAGGCGGGATCTTGCTCTATTGGAGTATCGCGCATGAATAAAAGTGTATCCATTTATGGTTTAGTCTAGAATCTTCCATGTATGATTTTTTACTACATTACTAGTGAAAGACTTACGATGAACCATTTCTTACATCTCCTCTGCCGCCTTGCAAGTCATCCTGATTTAATCCATCCATCTAGGTGTATAAGGGCATGGTTAATATTACTTAATAGTATAGCCAACTGTTGACTATAATTAAGTGCCATGTCATCTGTAGCCAACATGTATAACAATCGATACTCAAAAACTAATTCTTAAAGATCATTTCTTGCAAAGCACAATAAGTGTTATTTCTTCACAAGTTTTGGATGCAGGTTGAACAGTTGAACGCTTTTGTTTGCAAAAGATACCTTTTTATCTATTTCACCCGGATGTTTGTGAGCTCTAGAGATGAAATAATATCCAAAGAAACCTATTGATACCCGTTACACATGAGATGACCCCCACATCCTTTGTCAAAATAAACAACTCCCGATCAATGCATTTCACTCTTCGGTGCAACGCACGGGCACCTTACCACTATAGATTAGTATGACCAAAAAATGAACTAACATTATATATAGTACAATAAATGCTGATGCATGTCACCTAAAATTATATCATTCAAAACTATGGTCAAATATGAATCCAACGATATATTTTTTTTCGACATGCACTAACATTTTGTCAGTTAAATCTTTAGTCAAATTCAATGGGGGACTAATAAACAACGACCAATGTAGTGCAAGTGTAGAGGGCGGCGCTGCACGGGAGTCTCACCTCTCACCCCTCTCGTGGCGCGGCAGTAAAGCCGTCATATCACAAAACCCAACCACTCCCGGTAATAAGTGGCGTGGTAAAATAAACGGACAAGCAACCATCACATCCCTTCATCTTTTTTGCATTTCATCTCTCTGCATTTACTTTCTCTGGTTCATCTCGCACACTCGATCCCTAGCTACTACTCCTAGGGCCAGTTCTTTTGGCAGCTTCCCCAGCTTTTCCCATAAGACTAGTCACAGTGGAGAGTAACAATAAGGCGCCTCACTCATTTATTTGGGCTTCTAAACTACTACTCTATCCTGGTTTATTCCTCACCATTGTAATTTGTGCTAAATTTTGACCAAAGATTTAACTCATAAAATGTTACTCCCTCCGTCTAGGTGTGTAAGTCATCTTCGAAAACCAAATAATCACAAAAAACTTAGGCGTGGTGCATTAACTTCTACCTTGTTTCTTGTTTCTTGACATATCAACCAATAAGAGATAAAGAGTGTGCATGCTTTTAATGACTTGAGACTATCAAACACAACATGCAGTGGTTAGTTCATTGCATGCAATACTATTAATTAGCAAATAAACATTAACGTTTCTCGTTTTCCCCTCCTCCTTGGTCTCGGTGCACAGCCTAAGATGACTTACTCACCTAGACGGAGGGAGTAGTGCATGTGACATGCACTAACATTTCATTAGTTAAATTTATGATCAAAATTTGACACAGATTACAATGGGGACCAATAAACTAGGACGAAGGTAGTAGTTATGGGATTACTAATCTAGAAGCCTAAAAGAATTAGCCCCCGGTACTCCTACTAGTAGTAGTACTCAACTTGGAATTCCAATTGCACGACACAACTTGTTAGGCAAAAAATTCGATACAGGGTGTAGGAAGCGGTTTGGGAATTTGCATGCCTTCCAACCAGTGAGATACTCCGTACAAAGTACGACAGAGAAATAACCACAAAGAAGGAAGCTAAAAGCAAACAATCAAACGAGAATTTTTGCATTTGTTTTGCATTTCCTTTCACAAGCTTGACTAGTGCTGTTTTTCTACTTTTACAAAAACCGCATCGTAATGTTAAAACGTGCATTTGCACGTACATAAGTAATAGTAGTACTCCCTCCGTCTAGGTGTATAAGTCTTCCCTCCTTCTTGGTCATGGTGCACAACCAAAGATGACTTATTGACCTGGACGGAGGGAGTAGCACAGTCTGCAAGCATATATCGAGAGAGACGTGTAGTGCGATAGTATATAGTAAAGTTTGTGCTATATGCACGTACATGAAAAATGCGTACGAATACACAAGGTTTCCAGACTTTCCCTTTTACATACTTAATTAAGGACGCTAAAAATTCCTGAACGTTCGGGATTTATCATTTGCGCCCCAAAACTAATGAGATCGCCTTACGAAACAAAAATTATACTCCTCCTAAAAGCCACGACGCTCGCAGGAGCGCTTGCGACGCGCCATGAGTGCCCTGGTACGCGGCCGTTTCCCAGCGCACCGACCCAATGCCTCTTCCTCAGCCTCACAACTCGTGAGGTGCTGATTGGCGGCTTGCCGGCGGGCAAGCGCAATCTCACCGGTGTGTTGATCCGACGCCAATAGGTACTCCTCCTCGCTGGAAGCATGCACTCGGTCCACGTACCGCCAAGCTTAGATGAGGCGCTTGGGCCCGACTGCACTCAGGACGTCGGCACGGGCGTCCTCCGCCACCCTCACGCCCCTCGCACGAGCCTTCTACCAAAGAGCCAATTGCCTGACTCTCTCGGACGTGACATAGGCCTCCTAGGCAGCTTGTTCCGCGGTGTGCTTCTCTTCCTCGACCTTCTTCTCCGCCTCTATTTTGGCGCGCTCTGCTGGAGGCAAAGCCTCCCACAAGGCGACATCCATTTCTTTCCAAAGCTCATCAAGGCTGGGGGGGGGGACTCGGCAGGCGGCGCGGTGTTCTCCTCGTAGCAGGGAGCCGATGCGTCCTTCGACACATGTGCTGGCAAGATTGGGAACGCCGACGCGTCCAGCTCGACGCGTCGCGGCGAGGAGCGGAACACCGACGCGTCCTCCTTGACTAGTGGTGGAGAGGAACGGAACGGCTACGCGTTGCGTCGCGGCAAGGAGCGGAACGCCAACGCGTCCTCCTGGACTAGTGGCAGCGAGGAACGGAACGACGACGTGTCGCGTAGTAGCGAGGAGTGGAACACCGACATGTCCTCCTCGACTAGTGGCGGCGAGGAACGGAATGGCGACGCGTGACCGTCCGCGCGGTGCAGCGAGGGGCTCCTAGGGCTTGGGAGGGGCGATACCATGGTGGTCAATGTGAGAGGGAGGTTGAGGAGATAGCGATGTCGTGGGAGGCGTAGTATTTATAGCGAGCAATGGCACACCTACGTAAGATATGGACTGAGTTGCACTGACTTAACTATAGGTTCAGTTGCATCACTGACATGTGGGCCAGACCCCTGTTGGGCCCATATGTCAGTGACCCAATGCACCTGTAGTTAAGTAACAACTACGTGGGCATATTTGTTGGAGTAAATTACGGGGGAGGGAAGGGGTGGAAATATTGCTGGTCACAACAGATTGGACGAGCGTGGGGGGAGGGGAGTCATGCATGCAAATTTTTTCACACGGGGTGGAGTGGTGGGACCGCCAGAGGGAGAAGGAGATTTTTGCAGGCATATTGTTTCCACACATGGAGAGGAAAAGATTTGGAGACGAGCGGGCTTCCTGTAGGTATGGGGAACGGTGCATAATAAGTCATCTTGCATGCCGGGCTAGGTATAGTCTCAAGTCATTAGAAACATACACGCCCCACACATGTTCATATTTCAAGATGCACTAAATTATTGCATGCCATGATTAAGGCTGACCATAATGGTGGTATCTTATCTGGTATCATGCACACAGGAATAGCAAACATGCTGATGTGGCAAATAATTAAAGAAGAGAGGGGGGTTAGAGTAACTAGTGTTCATGCATGCATTGGTAAACACATTTTTTTGTGAAGAACGACAACATTAGTTGAGTACTTTTGCAGACTTCAAAAACTATTCCACCGCCTCTACTATCTTGCTAAGAGTAGGTGAAATCTTTGAATCGAGCCCTTTAAACTAGATGGGAGGTAGTGGTACTCTAATAGCTAACCTTGTTGTGAGGACAAGATAGGACATGACACGCACCTGGACGGAGGAACTAGTCTGCATTGTGCATTTAAGTTTTGTCTGAAGTCAATGTACCTCTACTTTCATCAGACTTATAGAAAAATGTATCAACATTCACAATGTCAAATCAATATTTTTACACTCATTATAAAACTTAGTTCTTATACTCATTATAATCAGTATTGTAGATATTGATATTTTTAGTATAAATTTGGTTAAACACTTTGCAAACGGTTGACGGGAGTAAAAAGGACTAGAGGGAGTATCATGCATGCGGAGTAGGCAAAACAATTTGCTCATTTTAGCCGATCCAAGTCTCAAATGGCACGACCGTGCGAGGGAGGCCAAGGTCATGGGAGGCATGACGGTTGACGGAATTAAGTGAAGTTACATCCACGCGTCGGCATGGCGTGCGAACAGGCAGAAGCTATACCGTCAGGCCTACGATATGGGTCTAGTAAACATGACATCTAGTGGGTCCCACATAGTTCTCGAGAACTCTTTGGGGGCTTGCAGCCGTTTATCCACCGGGCAAGCCAGCAACCCCATGCCGTGCGCACGCCCTACTCGTGCCCATCTTCTACCTTACAACAGTTTGCTCCCAGTCGTCCCGTCCTTTCACATTAGTTCACTCCCAGTTTTTTTTGTGGGGTATAACAGTTCAACTTCTCCTAACCCTCCTCCAAAATCCATGGCCTCCCAAATCTCCATGGTCGCCGCTGAGTACCAGGTTAGAGCCATCACCAGCGATCAGTTCATCGTCATCTACACACGTGGATCCGCGACGGTGAAAGCATGGCTTGCTCGCTTCCTACGCATGTTCAACAGCTCAACGGATGAGTGGGTCGCTAGGGTAGATGTTGAGTACACCACAGTCCTGGGACGATAGAAGGGTCTAAAGGACGAAGAGAGGAAGAAGCCCACCGTGATCCAGGTTTGCGTACATAACTTTTGCTTGGTCTACCACATATGCCATGCCGACGTTGAGTGCCAGGATTTTAAGAACTTCCTCAAGGACAAAAGAGTGAAATTCGTTACTGTAGACTTTAAGAACGACAGGGATGTCCTGCGTCGGATAGGTATCGTTGTAGGCCAGCCCTTCGGTCTCCAGAAGGCAAGCCTGGTGTCCTCCTCTCAACCTTCAATGCTGACCCTGGCAGCAGCCATGATTGATCCTTCGTACGCTAAACTGAAGAAACCTCAACACGAGTTTCATCATGCATGGGAGTCGAAGACATTAGATTAAGATCACATCCTATACGCAGCAATGGATGCCTACCTTTGTTTAAATATATATAAGGGTTGGATGAAGAAGCAGAGCTCAATGTCCGGCTCAAGCAAAGAAGCGTCAGCGAAGAGGAAGAGGAAGAGGGACGAGGACGAAGTCGAGGACGTGGACTCAGACTCCGAGTAGGTCGCACTGCCGTCGCTCATGTTGGTTCTACTACAGTGTCAAGAGGACTAGTTTCTTAGTTTATTTTCAAGGGTGTGTTGTGCTGAGGCCCCTGCAGAACTATGTTTATGTTCTTTCTCGCTATTTGAACTCTTTAGTACACACAGTAGTACTAGTACTATGTCTTACTACTGTTCTTCTTGCAGTTGGTACTACCGCTCGTATCTTCGTGTTCCTACTGTACTTAATACGTTCGTACTAGTAGTATAATTTGGGCCAGTCAATTTGTGAAAGAAGTTTGATGGAGCGAAGGAAGAAGACGGCAGAATAGGTGGAAGAAGCCCTTCTAGCCATCCATGTTGCATCAAACGGCTCACAAGAGTCGACTGACCCAAATTGCTCCTTCAGATTGCAGGATGCACGTGGCATTCAAGGTCTCGAAGGTAGATTCCGCGTCCGCACTCGGTTTGCAGGCTCGACGCGCGCGCGACCGGCTTCTGCCGCAACAGCCACCATGCGCGCCTCCTCCGCGCGGGCGGAGACGACAATGACACGCTAGTTCCTCCTCGCCGGCGTGCTGGAGCATGCGCTCGTCCTCCTCTTCGTACGCTGCGTGCATAGGTGTGGCTCCACCAGCTGCTCGCGTGCTTGGCAGCGCGGCGGCATCGCGAGGAGGGACTGCAGACGACGTGAGCGGGCGAGCCTTCGGCTTCATGGTACATGGATGGCGGCGACACGACGGTGATGGACGAGAAATTGTTGGCCAGAGCAGGCGGGCGCCGGCATGCGCAACGGCGGCGGCATATTATGAGTGCGCGTGTGGGAGCTTACTTTAGTTTTATATAATGTTGGTCAAACTTAAAAGAAAACCGTACTAGTACACGTAAACATTAGACTTAGGCAACACTTTTATAAGTTAGTACCACAACCATGATACGGAATCCTTTGCAAGCGCGTGAATCACGGCCGCGCGGTCGATCGAACGGTGCGTCACAGTGTCGCGCTCGAAAGACATCCATCGGACCTTTTTATGTGTGTGAAAACAATCCTCGAATATTACTCAACTTTTTTTCCTGGGAAAGTTCTTGATGCTGCAGTATTTCCATATATTTGAATTTAGCTCCAGTTCGTGTTTATTTGGATTTGGACGTTTTAGGTGCGCCCTAGTTTTTTTAATACTGATTTCGTGTGTGACTGTGAGAGAATGTGTGTATGTGTCCATATGTGTGTTGTGGCGGAAGGGCAATGTGGGTGTGCGTGTGATACAGACATAGAGAGGTGTGGATGTGCAAATGATCATTCATGAGTGAGAAATAGACATATGCCGATACATTGTGTATACATGAGAGAACGGTCTTCTAGTTTACTTGTGTGTGTGTGTGTGTGAGAGAGAGAGAGAGAGGAGCATACGTAACACAACAACGTTCTCTCTCAATTCGTCCGTCCCTCGCATGATCGCATGCAACACATGCATCAACGCGGACATTTTGACACCCTCACCCGGCCCCTGCCCACCTCAAGGCCCGCACAATCTCTTCGTGAATACCCATTTCTCTCCTTAGGTTTGTTTTCTCTCAATATCTGACACACACACACACACAGACACACATAGCACAACACACACACACACCCTCCCCCGAGCACACAATTCATCCCTATCCAAGGTTATACGGCGACCACTCTCGCTTGTGCTTCTTTGCACCCCAACATGCACAACACCTCAATCTTCAAAGAGGGCATCGCGCAGATCGAAGATGACGACCACACCGCGCTAGAGAATGCGGGGCCATTTGGAAGCAGGGTGATGTGACGACGGCTGACTGACTCCTCCCCCCACCCTCTCTCTCTCTCGCGCGCATAAAATTACCAATCCCTCTCTCCCCCACACAAAATTATCAATCCCTCAACGCACGAGATCCTTCCCCTCTCGTCCATGTTTTTCCAGCTCTCTCATCAAACATGTTGTCTCTTCTCCTTCTACGTATACAGAATCCGGATGCACACGCATCTCACGTATATTACATGTCTCCATCTTTCTCACAGACCTAACTTCTTCCTCTTTCTCTCTCTCTCTCTCTCTCTCTCGTTAGGTTTGTCTCCTACTCTCTCGCCCACATACATACAATCTTTCCCGCCCTATCTGCTCCATCTTCAAAAGCTCTCTCTGCATGTTTCATTCACACATTGGGATATGTCAAAATGTTGCTTCTATAATGGCTGATGTAGAGTTATGGTTGTTTTTGTTGCATCCTACAAAGTAATAACTATGAAAGGCATTTAGATTCTCATTTGACTGGGATTATGTGAGTTTGAGCATGTTGTGAAGTACTATAGACCTTGTATACATCTTGGGATTCGACAATGATTGTAACTATTGAATTGTATAGACCATTACATTCGAAGTCAATATCCTAATATATTTATTTCACAATTTCAACAAATGATTAGTTCACTACAAACTAAGAAAACAAATGTGTACTCCCTCCGTTTTTATTTAAGTCCGCGTATTTGCATTGGTCAAAGTCAAGTTTTGTAAACTCTCAGAAAGCTTATAACAAAAAATATTAACATATACAATAACAAATAAATACCATTAGATTCATTATTGAATGTACTTTCACATCATACATATTTGTTATGGTAAATGTTTATATTTTTCTATAAACTTGGTCAAACTTTAGGAAGTTTGACTTCGGTCAAACCTAATATGCAGAGTTTACTACTACTACTCGCTAGTTGGTTAGCCGAATCACTCAACACGCCACACGGGGAGTCCAGTGTCACAAAATTTTGAGGTCAGCAGGAAAATCTCCCGCGACACTGATTCGAGCAGTGGGAAGTTACCATCATAGCCTTCGGAACATGCCTACAGATGACGCTTGGTAGGGGGCTGTTTTCATAACTTCAGGTTCACCCTACCCAGCCAACCCCACCCCGGCACCCAGAGTAGTACACCTGAATACTCCCCATTTTCTATCCCCACCGCAAAATAGACTTCTCCACGGCACCGCAGCCTTCGTGCTCCTCCCCTTTACATCGGCGCACACGTCCACTGCAGCGCATCTACCTCATCGACGACCTCGTACGCCGCACTGGAGCCGGTCCACCATCGTTGTCGTACACGGAGCCTCTTCCCCGGCATCGTCTTCCATGGTCTCGGATCTGCTTCCCGTAAGCCGACGCCAAGCACAGAAGTACCACCATCATGGACAATGAACTGACTCCCTTTGCCAACCATGACTCACAGAGGCCGCCGCGACTATCGTTCTCCTCCTCGATTGGTAATGTGTGTATTGAATCACTTAGCAGTACATGTGCAGTTCCAATTTTGTTCATACCTACCTTCAAATTTCCTGGGTGCTATTGTTCTCGTAAAGGTAATTGGTTATAGCCTCCATTGTCCAACAGAATATCAGCTTGTAATTGTGCGTCGCTCCTGTATCGGGCTGTGCTTGGGTAGATTTTTCATCTACAACCAGTAGTGTGGCAAATGATGGAAAGTTTTTTAGAACTAGGAAGATGCCCATGCGTTGCACACATCAAGATGCATTTGTATGAGTAGTTTATCTTGTCGGAGAAAAGGATGAACGAGGGAAGGCCTTATTTGCAAATCTGGAGAGGGGTATGGGTATCTTTTTGCAAAATTCCCATTTGTTTCCTTCCTATCTGCCAGATATAAATCGGACGGCCTATATTGCAAAAAAAAAGTATAGAGACAAAAAAGTCAATAGTAGAGAAGTAGAGATAAATATTAAATATTAAATATAAAATAAATATAACAATAAAGAAGATAGTAGATATAGCAGAGACGTCGGGAAAGGATTGTGCGCGCGCGGGAAAATTGTCCGGGCGTGCGCTAGTTTTGGCGGGTGGCGTCCGGTGTGCTTTATAAAATCCAACGCCCTCTCATCGTTCTGTGCCTTGCCACCGCTCTCTCCCCGCTCTGTGCCTCGCCACCGCTCTCTCCCCGCTCTTTCTCGCCTCGCCGCCACCGCTCCACCATGCTGCTGCGTTGTCGGGAAACTTGGGGATACTGCGGCGTCCACGCGCGCCCCTCCGGCGGCTTCTCCGCCGAGATCCGGTTCTGTGGGATGCGCCTCGGCCTCGGCAATTTAGACACCGCCAACGAGGCCACCCGTGCGTACGACACGACGGTGTGGCGCCTCCGGTGGCTCATAGAACATTGAACTTCCCCAACGTGCCGACGCGGGAGCGGGCGCAGGAGCTCGCGCCTCTTCCGCGGCTTAGCACCGACAAGGATCATCACGACAACCGGAGGCTGGAGCACTGTCTCGGCATCGCCGAGATGGACGAGGAAGCCATGGCACTGTGGCACCAACACTTCCCGCAGGACATCATCAACGAGCTTGAGTTTTCCGCGCAAAGGAGGGCAGAGAGGGATAAGAGGAGGGCGGAGCGAGCCACCTATCACGAGCACAAGCGTAGGCGAAAAGCGGGCGCTCAATTCAACATGAGTCTAGGAGCAGCGTCGCCCTGGGAATCCAATGACAATCGATATCTTTACGCCTACAGTCAAACGTCGGAGGAGGACATCATTGAGGAGGAGTCGGACGACGAGGAGTAGTTGAATTATATTTTTTTATCAATCTATGCTGAGAACTATCCTCTACTCTCTACTCTCTACTTCTTGATCTCAGCACTGTAAACGCTTTTTTAAAGCTCCGCGCATTGCAATTCTGTTGGAGATGCTCTAACATGGCAGATGAGTGCTTTAATGTTGCCCACAAGATGCGCGAGTATTACTAGTAGTATATTTTTCTTGCCATGTTGAGATTTTAAAACCACGAGTGCAAACATGCAGAGGAGCAATGAAGACCAAACACGGGATATTGGGGGCATCTTCAAGGAGTGTGGCAAGTTAAAGAGGAGCTGCACCGAACCTGTAAAACGAGCTTTGGTAAGTAACACCCTTTCAATTACTTTCTTTTAGCCTCGTGTTCTTTGATGTGTATATGTTGTAGTTTCTGTTTCTCTTAAGCGTGGTGTTCTTCGATGTGTAATAAGAAGAGTCTTAATCTTCCTAATGCTTTCGTTTTTAGCTTGATGTAGGAAGTGGGTGTTCTCACCTTGTAGTATGTTTTTATATATTTTTTCCTTTTGAATTCACTTCTCCAAGTTCTGTTTATCTGGCTTCTACTAAATGGGTGTAGGTTGCTCTGAGTATTGATCTAAAAAAGAAGTAACTTCGTGTCAGGATGCAACTCCTGCAAGGAGGGAAGTATGGTCAACCTCGAGATCATGTTTCCAAAATGAAGCTGGATTACACACAAGGTGCCAGTTCCCTAATGATGCTGGATTAGACACAAGGTGCAAATTCCCAGATGATGCTGGATTACACACAAGCTAGGTGGAGTCGTCAGCTGTTCGTGTCCTCGTGGCATTAGAAAAGGCTGAAAGAAAGCATGCAGCAGCCCTTGAGAATGTAGCTAAGTTCTTGAAGAAGCGAAAAGAGAAATCAGATGATCTCTTCACCCAAGCCAAAGAAGAGATGGAAGAAGCCAGAAATAAGCTAGCAGAGGCAGAGCAGGCTAGGCGTCTCCTGCTATCTAAAACTGTTGTCAATACAAAATTTCCTTCATAATAGCTAGGTTCAAATGTTTATCCAGTCAGCATGCCTGTTGTGATGTCCGTGCATCTAGTAATGTGGCACAAAATGTTTTTTGGGTCATGTAATAACAGCAATTACTTTCCAAACAATAACAGACAAAGCATTGGACATGGTATAGTTCACGCGTAAGCCCGACATTCCAAGTTCAACTTCCACATCAAACTCATGTTCACAGATATCTGCACATTCATACATAATATCCACAACCATGATTCACTTCAAAGCCAAAAAAAATGTGAGGAGAGTTATAAATAAAGAAAAACCTCTACTAGTTCCTGCTACCAGTGCGAGCACAAAAAGTCAAGACCATAATTATATTTTAGTCATTTTTTGGGTTCTAAAATGCCCGCCGGCTCGCGGAAGGACGTGTTGCCGGCACACGCCCGGATTCAATGAAGGTAGGCGGGGCAGTCTTAAGCGGGTTGCACGCGGCGAGGAGGCGTGCTCAGTCGGGCCTGCAGCGAGTGCTGCCCTCTTGGCCGGCGCGCCGGTTCAATGCCTGCGCTATGAGAGGTCGCGTCCGTGTCAGAGCAATCACTCCCTCCAGTCCTTTTTTGTTTGGGTATAACAAAATCTCGTTTTCCATTCACATTTTACAAGTAAAATTCGTGGACAAACTTTGACCCAAAGTACGATGGGGACTAGTAAACGAGAATGGAGGTAGTAGTTTTTTTAATCAAAGAAGGGTTTCCCCTTTCGATTTTCATTACTGAAAACCAGCATCTAAATCTAAACCATAGTATTTTCCCTAGAACTACCAGGTTCAACATCACGCAACATAAACCCATACAACCATATGCCAAGGAGGTACGTAGTACTATGAATTCCATTTTCACTCCATACCAATCGTTCTAAAAACTACTTACTACTTATAACGCACCATTAAAAATCGGAACTCTTAACCCCGCTAAAAAACTATATTTTAAATGTGGCTACTCGATCTGTGGCAACTGGCGAGCCACCGCGCTCCAATTCATTCACATGTGGTCCCGACCATCAACTCCTACAGATCAAATTATCACGCGAGCTGACTATTCGTACAAAGGTGCTCCACCATGTACCCGGTACCCGCGAATGCAGCAATCGTGCACCTAGGGTCTTAGGGTTTATTTGTTAACGTCTCCTTTACGTAACACTCATGTGTGCGAGACATCAAGAGGCTGACTACGTGCGTGCGTCTCTTCTCTTCGTATATGTACTCCACCCTTTGTCTGGTGTCCAAAAAATTATAATAACTACTAGCAATGTGCCAATGCGTTGCCACACGATCAAAGTAGATTAATACATATTCACCGATTTGATAGGAAAAAAGTCTAGTTTGAAATACGTATATCACTAAAAATATGTTATGTTTCACTCAAAATATATTCCTTTGGCGGTTTTGATGAGATAAGGGAGGAATGTTGTTGGTTTCAAGATTCGAGAAGTGGTATATGTCTAATTTCTACTCTTACTAGCAAGATTCCTGTGCGTTGCACGGAACATCAAGATCTTGTGGGAGAAAAGGATGAACGAGGGAAGGCCTTATCTGCAAAGTGGTGAAGAGTGCGGATAAATTGCCATATTTTCCTTCCTATACATTAGATATAAATCGGATGACCTAAATTGCAGGATGGTAGGCCCACCATCATCACCAACTCTATTTTTTATCCCTACTCTTATAAAAAGCATTATCGGTGATGATCGTGTGCCTGCCATCTTGCAATATAGGTTGTCCGATCTATATCTAATAGATAGGAAGGAAACTATGGCAATTTTATAAAAAGATACCCACACCCCTCTCCACATTTGCAAATAAGGCCTTCCCTCGTTCATCCTTTTCCTCCACAAGATAAACTACTCATACAAATGCATCTTGATGTTCCATGAAACACATGGGCATCTTACTAGTTGTTGCAAAAAGCCCATGTGTGTGAGAGAGAGGGAGAGTGGAGGAGGACGGAGTGCATGTGTGGCAAAGACATAAGGAGTATGTGTGTGATAGGTATCATCTTAAAATGAGGCGATAGTGTGTGTGGCACGATCGAGAGGCCGTGTCTCAAGAAGGGAAGAAAAATATACATAGATACAAGGAGCGGGAGAGAGACATGTATGCGATAGTGGAAGCACGAGTGTGCAGTTGTATAAACCTATCTAGAGGCTAGCTAGTCGATAAATGTTTGTGAGAGAAATATGAGTCGAGGTGGGAAAGCGAGAGTTTTGTGTGTGTGACAGAGAGACGGTAGTCGGGAAGGGGAGTGGAAGCAGGAGTTGTGTGTGTCTGTGTGTGTGTGTCTGTGAGAGACAGAGAGAGGAGACGGTAGTCGGGGTTGTCTGATCAGTAAACAAATAATGTCAGTCTGGGATGGAGACGAAAAGGAGACTGCAACAAATGTTGTGTCTATAGGAGAGAGATAGAGAGTAATTTTAGTGATATGAGTCATATGTAGAGACATATTGGGTGTGTGAGAAAATCCCATAGAGAGAAAGACAAAGTGAAAGACGAGTGGAGACTGTGTGTGTGGCGATGAAAAAGAAAGCTTAGGTACCGAGTGATACCAGAGAGCAGCAGAGACGTGAGAGATAATGAAAACCGTGTAATGTATAATGATAGGGAGAGTTTGACACTTCTCAAGGGAGACGTCGAGAGACCATGTTTGCGAGGATAGGAGAAACATGAAGTGAGCGTGCCGGTGAGCTGGAAAAAAGAGAGTGATAGCTACCTGAAGGAGCATGCATGCGAGAGAGATGGGCGTGAAAGGAGTGAACAAAAAAGGGATTCAAATATTTGAATTCGAGATGATGATACATGTAATCCATACTCGAACCAAAATTGATCTATCAAACATGCATACACATATGAATTCACGCACATCTATGTTATTTAATATGTAGATATTACTGATCCATACATTTTAGTAGAACATAATTTGGTTAAATTTTTTCGAATTCAACCTTAAGATTTTGAGATCATTGTACTTGTAAATCATATTATACATATAAAGGAGCATAATTCTTTGTTGTGCTTTTGAAAGTATATATAAAAAATGATGTATATAGAATGTAATTCCAATTGAAAATGGATCCCGCCCGAAAAAAATAGAATACAAACGGGATTCGAATTGAGTTGGCACGGTAAACGTGCACTCTGCAAAATTTGAACGAAGCGAGGAAAATCGCAGTAACCGCCCAAAACCAAAATCTGCGAGATGGAAATTACTACTGCCTATCCCTGCCACGCAAAGCCTATATGTTGGATTTCTATAGGTTTCGATAGGGGTAGGTTTGTAATTTCACCCAAACGTGACATAACCGCCGCTCACCCGGATTCATGCACGGTGGGCGCCAAAACACAGTGTGTCCTCGGCCGAAATCAACTCGCTTCCCGATTCATATTCACTAGTAGAGACAGGGTCAAATGTGAAGCACATTAGTGCCGGTTTGAATTTGAGCCGGCACTAATGTGTCCATTAGTGCCGGTTCCAATGGCTAGGCGGGCGGACATCATTAGTACCGGTTCGTGGGCAACAATTAGTACCGGTTCATGCCACGAACAGGTACTAATGATGTTGTGTCAGGCTGTGGGCCCCACAAACACCTTTAGTACCGGTTCATGGCATGAACCGGTACTAGAGTTTCTTATTAAGATGATTTTTAGTCCCACCTCGCGGGGAGAGAGGCAGTAGGAGAGGTTTATAAGACGTGAGTGCAGAGACGATGAAGAGAGGCGCAATGCTCACCTGCAGGTTGCTTAGCTTCAAGCCTTTCGGAATAGAATAGATTGCACGGAGCTATGTGCAGTGTAGTCTACCCTATTCCGAAAGGCTTGAAGCTAATTAACGAGCATTGCACCTTTTTTATTTATTTTTCATAACTTATTAGAACTCCGGACTTCTTGTGTTACGACAAAAACTGGATGCACTTCGTGTACAAACTGGACAATCTCTTTCAAAGTATCAGGGCTGGTTTCGGACGAAAACTCATTTGTTACACCGACACTTCATTTTTTAAACTTATTACAACTTCAGACTTTTTTGCGTTCAGTACGCACCATTCTAAGCCACGTCATCAATTTTCAACCGTTTCTGACATCATTTGCTCCCCTAGCACGAACCGGTACTAAAGAGGTTTTGGCAGGGCTATTTTTAGTCCCACCTCGCTCCCCTAGCAAGATTTTGACCACCTTAAATATGATACTTCTCAAACTATCACAAGCATTTAGTCTTCATTGAACTCTATGTGTAGGATCTGTGGCTGCAATAGGAGTCTTCGTCAGTTCTTAAATCGGTGGTAGATTCCTATTGACAATTTAGATTCTATACAAAAAGATCATTGATGATCAATGTATTTTTTATGTACTTCTCTGTAGCAGTAGCGCGTTTTGGCCGAAAGACGGTACTGATCAATGTATTTTTTCTGTGTTCAGATGCACAATTTAAATATGTTACTTCTCAAACTATCACAAGCATTTGGTCTTCCAACACGTTCTGACATCATTTGCTGTTTTTCGGTCACCGGTTTGTTTAGATCAGAGCTAAATGACCGTGAAAATGAAAATCACTACAAAACAAACTCTGAAAATGTTGAAGGTATCATCATTTCACCCGCATAGCATGTGCGAAAGAGTAGAGAGGGTCACGGCAAAAAAGAAAAAACTATATAAAAAAATTACTCAAAAATAAATAGAAGAAAATAAATAATGCAGAAAAGAAAAAAATTATATAAAGCAAAAATATTCACAAAGAAACTAAATACAGCAAAAAAAACTACTCAGAAATAAATAGAAGAAAACAAATAAAGCAGAAAAGAAAAAAACTATATAAAAAATTACTCAAAAATAAATAGAAGAAAATAAAGAATGCAGAAAAGA
>NC_041391.1:675093274-675094118 GCF_002162155.2 Triticum dicoccoides
AAGAAAATAAATAATGCAGAAAAGAAAAAAATTATATAAAGCAAAAATATTCACAAAGAAACTAAATACAGCAAAAAAACCTACTCAGAAATAAATAGAAGAATACAAATAAAGCAGAAAAGAAAAAACTATACAAAAAAATTACTCAAAAGTAAATAGAAGAAAATAAATAATGCAGAAAAGGAAAAAAATATAGAAAGCAAAAATATTCACAAAGAAACTAAATACAGCAAAAAAACAACTTAGAAATAAATAGAAGAAAACAAATAAAGCAGAAAAGAAAAAACTATATAAAAATTACTCAAAAATAAATAGAAGAAAATAAATAATGCAGAAAAGAAAAAAATAAAAAAAATTGTTGGGGCGCTGCCCGGTGGGCCTGCCAGACCTAGGGTGTGCAAATTCAGGCCTAGAAGGGCCAGCAGGCTCACAGGGCAAAGCGCCGAAGTTAGGCCCAGAAGCCTGCTATATAGAGAAGTTCAAAAGGGCAGCCGCGGCTAAGTTTATAAATCAGTGCGACTGCCCTTCGCTCGGCGAGGTGGGAATAAAAATAGCGCACGCGGGTGGCAGCGCACGGCCTTTAGTACCGGTTGGTGGCTCCAAGCGGTACTAATGGTTGTCCTTTAGTACCGGTTGGAGCCACCAACCGGTATTAAAGGCCCGGTTGGTGGCTCCAACCGGTACTAAAGGCCCCTCCTATAAATACTACACTTACGAAAAATCAGTTCCATCATCGACCACTGCTCCACTTTTCTTCTCGCGCTATCGTTGACGACGGCGCCGACTGCGCCGCGCCGCCGCGCCATCACCCTCGCCGCCCTCGATCGCCGCCCTCGTCGCACGT
>NC_041391.1:675095370-675121440 GCF_002162155.2 Triticum dicoccoides
TAGTTGAATTAATAGAACTAGTTTATTTTTAATAAGAAAATTTAGGTATATGAGATTATTTGAACTAGTTGAATTAATAGAACTAGTTTATTTTTAGTAAGAAAATTTAGGTATATGAGATTATTTGAACTAGTTGAATTAATAGAACTAATTTATTTTTAGTAAGAAAATTTAGGTATATGAGATTATTTGAACTAGTTGAATTAATAGAACTAGTTTATTTTTAGTAAGAAAATTTAGGTATATGAGATTATTTGAACTAGTTGAATTAATAGAACTAGTTTATTTTTAGTAAATGCTTAGTTGAATTAATTGAATTAGTAAGTGTTTAATATTTCGCCTATATGAACATATATAGGAAATGTCGTCTGACGACGGAAAAAATTTCATTATGTGCGAATACTGTGAAGACCAGCGCGGCCTGTGCGAGAGAAATTTTCTTGTTGATGATAGGCGATTCAGCATCAAGCTGGATGAGACCTTCGAATTTGATACAGTAAGTCACAATGACAAGTCTGTTTTCGTAATTAAGCATGACTTATATATGCTTTATTTGCCTGACTTATAATTTTTAATTTTCACTATTCTACTAGCGCATTCCCTGCCATGCAAGAATTTTTGTCTTGGATAAGATAGGTTTCAATGATATGGAAACTATGGAGGTAAAGAGAGTTTACCTGAAAACTGAGCATGGTTATACTTTCAACGTCAAAGTATACAATGCAAAGACGTACACCTATTTTGAATGCAAAACTTGGCAAGCACTATGCAAGGCTTATGCATTTGAGCCTGATATGGTTATCACCTTTGATATTCGTCCGGAAGATGATATTGAAGGTAATAGAGACATATGAGTCGATGTGCAGACGCCTCCAGTTCTACCATTATGTGAGTTCTTCTCAACTATATTTTTGTCTTTGATATTGCTTATTCAAAAATAATTGACAACTAATTTCTATTGACAACTTATTTCCATTCAAGCAAACATGTCTGGCGCTTGGTAGACAGGACCTACTACTGTCCCGGAGCTGAACTAAACTGCGAGGAGATAAGTCATTATGTTTCATGGCTTGAGGATCTTCATACTGTCAAGACAAATTTTCTTCCTAGACTTATAAATATTAGTGCTCAAAACGTGCGACCAATGGTGATCGTATTGAACTACGGTCACATCTATTTAGGAATGATGGTAAGATTTTTACTATTTATCCTCAGTGCATCTTTTGCATAAATATTTTTTTGCTAAACTTTCATTGCTAAGTATATTAATTAATTAGGTACTATACGATGTTCTTCAACAGGGACTCCCGATGATAGTTGTGCCTCAGGGGATCGAGACTAAAGGTCGCATGCCAATTGTTAGCTTATGGCCAAGATATCCTGCATTGCACATGAGTGCATTCAGGATTTCTAGAAGCGATGAATGCTTAATATTGAAAGATTGGAGGAAAATTGTTAACGATCGCAGAGAAGTACTAGGGGGCAGCAATGAGAAGCGCAGCCCACGATTAGGAGACAGGTTCATCTGCATGCTCCAGTATGATGAATCAGGAGAGCTATACATGTATATGCTATTTTACCTGAGAGAGAGAGCAGCAGGAGTGATTTAGCTAGTTCATGCTCTTAGTACTTGTCCTTTCATGTCCGTGTTCTTCGTTCTGAACTTAATCTCAAAGAATGATTTGCTTTTGTAGTGTTATATTTGAATGCTTATAATATCATGACAATCATGTTGAACTCGATGATATTTTTGCTTCTGGTACAAGTGAATGTTTCTTCTTTAAGCTAGTGTTGGTGGTGATTAGATAGTGGTAATGACTATGATGATTAAATAGTGATAATGATGACTACGATGATTTTTAGCTAGCTAGCTAGAGTATATATATACTCATGTTGATGATATGATGCAAGAGTTTTTATATTAACATGATGATATGATGATGAGTTTTTATATCATTTAATGAAAGAAACCGCAGATTAGTTTCAGTTGGATGGATCCTACCTAAGTGATCAAGTATATATGCCATATCCATATTATACTTGATCACCTAATTAGGTGATCAAGTATAATATGGATATGCATTTAACAACTAATTATAATGTAAAACAATCACTAAATTAAATTGAAAACACAAAATTAAAGGAAAAATAAAAAAAACATTTAGTACCGGTTGGTGTTACCAACCGGTACTAAAGCCCTACGCGCACCCGGGCCTGGCTCGTGCCACGTGTTTGCACTTTAGCGCCGGTTCATGACAACCCGTACTAAGGGGGGGGGGGGACTTTAGTCCCCACTCTTTAGTGCCGGTTGGAGAACCGACACTAAAGGCCATCACGAACCGGCACTAAAGGCCGGTTCCGCACTAGTGATTCATCCACGGTGGGCGCCAAAGACAAACTCTCATCGGCAAATACTCGGTGTATGCGAGATTACCGTCCTATCCCCAACCGACTAATATTGTTGTGATGTAGTAGAAATTTGAAATGGGGGCTAAGTTTGTAAATTTCCTTGCAGTTGAGACAAGCGCGCCCTGAATACATGGTTCCCCCTTCCTCTCTACCTCACTTTTCCCCATTCGTACTGCGTGGGCGTCAAAACACCCTCTCCACCCCACCCTCCTCCGTCCGCCGCCGTCCGCCACCCCATCCACCGCTGTCCTCCTCCACCATGCCAGAGCTGATACCCCGACGCCGCCGTCCATTACAAGAGATCGACCTCTCTCATCCACGGCTTCGGACCAGGATCCTTGCATCCCGTCCTCTCACTTCATCCCCGCCATCGTCCACCTTGCTAGCGCCACTCCTACGACCATCTCGTCCACCGCGCCCCGCCGCCACCGTCTACCCTCCTAGATCTGGTTCCACGCCGCCGACAACCATCACTACCGCAGCACCGTCAAATTCTCAGTAGATGCATACACGGCGCCGCACCAGAGGCGGTACTCTTTCGTATCTGCTCAACTTATTTATCGCAGCAAGAAAATAGATCGGCACTGCTTTACTCTGACTTCTTGTCTTGGTTGCGAAGTTGCCTTTGTCCGGTTTGCACCTTCAGATCCGCCATGGCACACTCAACACTATACTCCCAATGCTTATGGTTTTCCCCTTTTATATTCCACACTAGTTAAATCACAGTAGACTAAATTTCAAAATTGGGTCAGTCGATTTTTCAGAGCTCGCAGGAGTTCGCCGGTGCAAATGAAGGGGCTCGGGTGGTTGTGGGGCCTTGCCGAACGAAGAAAACTCGATGCGGGTGGGGGTTGGGGCTGGGGTGTGGGTGGGGGTGGCGGAGGAACACATGTGGTGGGGGCCGGTGGTCCGGCTGGCGGCCCGTGCAGTGTTCTTTATGGGAAGAATCAGAGACAAGGAAGAAGACGGGTTACGAGACGTAGGATCTTCATCCAACCGCCTGAAATGGTCGAGAGACAGCTGGGAGTTGCATTCTTAATGCGCTCTGGTTCATCATGTGTGGGCACTACGCAACCAACATTTTATTTTGCAAAATCTGCTTGCTCTTCTTTACCATGTTCCTCTTCCATTCTTCTTTAATATGTACTCTCTCTGTTCGAAAATACAAGTCTTTGTATAGATTCCACCATGGACTACATATGGAGCAAAATGAGTGAATCTACACTCTAAAATGTATCTGGATACATCTGTATGTGATCCATAGTGGAAATCTCTACCAAGACTTATATTTTGGAACGGAGGGAGTATGATAGTAGTACCGTATGTTCCTTGTACTGAAGATGAGCAGGGACATTTGCAGTGTAGAGGTCTATACAGTCGGTTGTGATGGACACTTTGAGCCTCTTTGATTCGTAGGATTTTGTAAACATATGAATAGGATTTGTAGTGACCTGCTAATGTCTACTACACAACCTTCTTCTTGTAGATGTTGTTGGGCCTGCAAGTGCACAGGTTTGTAGGACAGTAGCAAATTTCCCTCAAGTGGATGACCTAAGGTTTATCAATCCGTGGGAGGCGTAGGATGAAGATGGTCTCTCTCAAGCAACCCTGCAACCAAATAACAAAGAGTCTCTTGTGTCCCCAACACACCCAATACAACGGTAAATTCTATAGGTGCACTAGTTCGGCGAAGAGATGGTGATACAAGTGCAATATGGATAGTAGATAAAGGTATTTGTAATCTGAAATTATAAAAACAGCAAGGTAAATAATGATAAAAGTGAGCGTAAACGGTATTGCAATGGTAGGAAACAAGGCCTAAGGTTCATACTTTCACTAGTGCAAGTTCTCTCAACAATAATAACATAGATAGATCATATAACAATCCCTAAACATGCAACAAAGAGTAACTCCAAAGCTACTAATAGAGAAGAACAAACGATTATATTATGGTAGGGTACGAAAGCACCTCAAAGTTACCCTTTCTATTCTATCTATTCAAGATTTCGTAGTAAAATAACATGAAGCTATTCTTTCCGCTCAATCTATCATAGAGTTCATACTAGAATAACACCTTGAGACATAAATCAACCACAACCCTAATGTCACCTAGATGTTGAGGAACGTTGCAGAAAATTAAAATTTTTCCTACGGTTTCACCAAGATCCATCTATGAGTTCATCTAAGCAACGAGTCAAGGGAGTGAGTTTGCATCTACATACCACTTGTAGATCGCGTGCGGAAGCGTTCGAGGGAACGGTGATGATGGAGTCGTACTCGACGTGATTCAGATCACCGATGACCAAGTGCCGAACGGACAGCACCTCCGCGTTCAACACACGTACGGAACGGACGACGTCTCCTCCGTCTTGATCCAGCAAGGAGGAAGGAGAGGTTGAGGAAGACAGCTCCAACGGTAGCACGACGGCGTGGTGTTGGTGGAGAAGCAGTACTCCAGCAGGGCTTCGCCAAGCTCATGACGGAGGAGGAGAGGTGTTGGGGTGGGAAGGGGCTGCGCCTTGGCTTGGGTTTGCAGCCCTCCCCTCAGCCCTCTATTTATAGGGGAAGGGGCAAGGGGGGCCGGCCCCTCTAGGGTTCCCCCCCAACCCTAGGCGCATGGGCCTAAGGGGGGGCGGCGCCCAGCCCACCAGAGGCTGGCTCCTGCCCCATGCGGCCCCATGTGGCCCCCCGGGAGGGGTGGCCCCTCCCGGTGGACCCCCGGAACCCTTCCGGTGGCCCCGGTACAATACCGATATGCCCCCGAAACTTTCCGGTGTCCGTTTGACAACTTCCCATATATAAATATTTACCTCCGGACCATTCCGGAACTCCTCGTGACATCCGGGATCTCATCCGGGACTCCGAACAACATTCGGTAATCACATTCAAGTCTTCCTAATAACCCTAGCGTCGCCGAACCTTAAGTGTGTAGACCCTACGGGTTCGGGAGACATGCAGACATGACCGAGACGGCTCTCGGGCAATAACCAACAGCGGGATCTAGAAACCCATGTTGGCTCCCACATGCTCCTCGATGAAGTCATCGGATGAACCACGATGTCGAAGATTCAATCAACCCCGTATGCAATTCCCTTTGTCAGACGGTATGTTACTTGCCCGAGACTCGATCGTCGGTATCCCAATACCTCGTTCAGTCTCGTTACCGGCAAGTCACTTTACTCGTACCGTAATGCATGATCCCGTGACCAAACACTTGGTCACTTTGAGCTCATTATGATGATGCACTACCGAGTGGGCCCAGTGATACCTCCCCGTCATACGGAGTGACAAATCCCAGTCTCGATCCGTGTCAACCCAACAGACACTTTCGGAGATACCTGTAATGCCCCTTTATAGTCACCCAGTTACGTTGTGATGTTTGGTACACCCAAAGCACTCTTACGGTATCCGGGAGTTACACGATCTCATGGTCTAAGGAAGAGATACTTGACATTGAAAAAGCTCTAGCAAAACGCACTACATGATCTTGTGCTATGCTTAGGATTGGGTCTTGTCCATCACGTCATTCTCCTAATGACGTGATCCTGTTGTCAATGACATCTAATGTCCATAGTCAGGAAACCATGACTATCTGTTGACCAACGAGCTAGTCAACTAGAGGCTAACTAGGGACGTATTGTGGTCTATGTATTCACACATGTATTACGATTTCCGGATAACACAATTATAGCATGAATAAAAGACAATTACCATGAACAAGGAAATATAATAATGCTTTTATTATTGCCTCTAGGGCATATTTCCAACAGTCTCCCACTTGCACTAGAGTCAATAATCTAGTTACATTGTGATGAATCGAACACCCATAGAGTTCTGGTGTTGATCATGTTTTGCTCGCGAGAGAGGTTTAGTCAACGGATCTACGACATTCAGATCCGTATGTACTTTGCAAATATCTATGTCTCCATCTTGAACATTTTCACGGATAGAGTTGAAACGACGCTTGATGTGCCTGGTCTTCTTGTGAAACCTGGGCTCCATGGCAAGGGCAATAGCTCCAGTGTTGTCACAGAAGAGTTTGATCGGCCCCGACGCATTGGGTATGACTCCTAGGTCGGTGATGAACTCCTTCACCCAAATAGCATCATGCGCTGCCTCCGAGGCTGCCATGTACTCCGCTTCACATGTAGATCCCGCCACGACGCTCTGCTTGCAGCTGCACCAGCTTACTGCTCCACCATTCAACATATACACGTATCCGGTTTGTGACTTAGAGTCATCCAGATCTGTGTCGAAGCTAGCGTCGACGTAACCCTTTACGACGAGCTCTTCGTCACCTCCATAAACGAGAAACATGTCCTTCGTCCTTTTCAGGTACTTCAGGATATTCTTGACCGTTGTCCAGTGTTCCTTGCCGGGATTACTTTGGTACCTTCCTACCAAACTTATGGCAAGGTTTATATCAGGTCTGGTACACAGCATGGCATACATAATAGATCCTATGGCTGAAGCATAGGGGATGACACTCATCTCTTCTTTATCTTTTGCCGTGGTCGGGCATTGAGCCGAGCTCAATCTCACACCTTGCAATACAGGCAAGAACCCCTTCTTTGACTGATCCATTTTGAACTTCTTCAAAATCTTATCAAGGTATGTGCTTTGTGAAAGACCTATGAGGCGTCTCGATCTATCTCTATAGATCTTGATGCCTAATATATAAGCAGCTTCTCCAAGGTCCTTCATTGAAAAACACTTATTCAAGTAGGCCTTAATGCTGTTCAAAAGTTCTACATCATTTCCCATCAAAAGTATGTCATCTACATATAAAATGAGAAATGCTACAGAGCTCCCACTCACTTTCTTGTAAACGCAGGCTTCTCCATAAGTCTGCATAAACCCAAACGCTTTGATCATCTCATCAAAACGAATGTTCCAACTCCGAGATGCTTGCACCAGCCCATAAATGGATCGCTGGAGCTTGCATACTTTGTTAGCATTCTTAGGATCGACAAAACCCTCCGGCTGCATCATATACAGTTCTTCCTTAAGATGCCCGTTAAGGAATGCCGTTTTGACGTCCATCTGCCATATCTCATAATCATAGTATGTGGCAATTGCTAACATGATTCGGACGGACTTAAGCTTCGCTACGGGAGAGAAAGTCTCATCGTAGTCAATCCCTTGAACTTGCCGATAACCCTTAGCGACAAGTCGAGCTTTATAGATGGTGACATTTCCATCCGCGTCCGTCTTCTTCTTAAAGATCCATTTGTTTTCTATCGCTCGCCGATCATCGGGCAAGTCAGTCAAAGTCCATACTTTGTTTTCATACATGGATTCTATCTCGGATTTCATGGCTTCTGGCCATTTGTTGGAATCTGGGCCCGCCATTGCTTCTTCATAGTTCGAAGGTTCACCGTTGTCCAACAACATGATTTCCAGGACAGGGTTGCCGTACCACTCTGGTGCGAAACGTGTCCTTGTGGACCTACGAAGTTCAGTAGCAACTTGATCCGAAGTACCTTGATCATCATCATTATTTTCCTCTTCAGTTGGTGTAGGCGTCACAGGAACATTTTCCTGAGCTGCACTACTATCCTGTTCAAGAGGTAGTACTTCATCGAGTTCTACTTTCCTCCCACTTAGTTCTTTCGAGAGAAACTCCCTTTCCAGAAAGGATCCGTTCTTGGCAACAAAGATCTTGCCCTCGGATCTTAAGTAGAAGGTATACCCAATGGTTTCTTTAGGGTATCCTATGAAGACGCATTTTTCCGACTTGGGTTTGAGCTTTTCAGGTTGAAGTATCTTGACATAAGCATCGCATCCCCAAACTTTTAGAAACGACAACTTAGGTTTCTTCCCAAACCATAATTCATACGGTGTCGTCTCAACAGATTTAGACGATGCCCTATTTAAAGTGAATGTAGCTGTCTCTAGAGCGTATCCCCAAAATGACAGCGGTAAATCGGTAAGAGACATCATAGACCGTACCATATCCAATAGAGTGCGACTACGACATTTGGACACACCGTTTCGCTGAGGTGTTCCAGGCGCGTGAGTTGGGAAACGATTCCACATTTACTTAAGTGCGTACCAAATTCGTGACTTAAATATTCTCCTCCATGATCCGATCGTAAGAATTTTATCTTTCGGTCACGTTGATTCTCTACTTCATTCTGAAATTCCTTGAACTTTTCAAAGGTCTCAGACTTGTGTTTCATCAAGTAGACATACCCATATCTACTCAAGTCATCAGTGAGAGTGAGAACATAACGATATCCTCCGCGAGCCTCAACACTCATTGGACCGCACACATCGGTATGTATGATTTCCAACAAGTTGGTTGCTCGCTCCATTGTTCCGGAGAACGGGGTCTTGGTCATTTTGCCCATGAGGCATGGTTCGCATGTGTCAAATGATTCATAATCGAGAGACTCCAAAAGTCCATCAGTATGGAGCTTCTTCATGCGCTTGACACCAATGTGACCAAGGCGGCAGTGCCACAAGTATGTGGGACTATCGTTATCAACTTTACATCTTTTGGTATTCACGCTATGAATATGTGTAACATTACGTTCGAGATTCATCAAGAATAAACCATTGACCATCGGGGCATGACCATAAAACATATCTCTCATATAAATAGAACAACCATTATTCTCGGATTTAAATGAGTAGCCATCTCGTATTAAGCGAGATCCAGATACAATGTTCATGCTCAAACTTGGCACTAAATAACAATTATTGAGGTTTAAAACTAATCCCGTAGGTAAGTGTAGAGGTAGCGTGCCGACGGCGATCACATCGACCTTGGAACCATTCCCAACGCGCATCGTCACCTCGTCCTTCGCCAGTCTCCGCTTATTCCGCAGCTCCTGCTGTGAGTTACAAATGTGAGCAACGGCACCGGTATCAAATATCCAGTAGTTACTACGAGTACTGGTAAGGTACACATCAATTACATGTATATCAAATATACCTTTAGTGTTGCCGGCCTTCTTATCAGCTAAGTATTTGGGGCAGTTCCGCTTCCAGTGACCCTTCCCCTTGCAATAAAAGCACTCAGTTTCAGGCTTGGGTCCATTCTTTGACTTCTTCCCGGCAACTGGCTTACCGGGCGCGGCAACATCTTTGCCGTCCTTCTTGAAGTTCTTCTTACCCTTGCCCTTCTTGAACTTAGTGGTCTTATTGACCATCAACACTTGATGTTCTTTCTTGATTTCAACCTCTGCTGACTTCAGCATTGAAAATACTTCAGGAATGGTCTTCACCATCCCCTGCATATTTTAGATTCATCACAAAGCTCTTGTAGCTCGGTGGGAGTGACTGAAGGATTCTGTCAATGACCGCCTCATCTGGGAGGTTGATCTCCAACTGGGACAGGTGGTTGTGCAACCCAGACATTTTGAGTATGTGCTCACTGACAGAACTGTTTTCCTCCATCTTACAACTATAGAACTTGTCGGAGACTTCATATCTCTCGACCCGGGCATGAGCTTGGAAAACTAGTTTCAGCTCCTCGAACATCTCATATGCTCCGTGTTGCTCAAAACGCTTTTGGAGCCCCGGTTCTAAGCTGTAAAGCATGCCGCACTGAACGAGGGAGTAATCATCAACACGTGTCTGCCAAACGTTCAAATCGTCTTGCAGTGCTGGGAGAGTAGGTGGGTCACCTAACGGTGCTTCAAGGACATACGCTTTTCTTGGCAGCTATGAGGATAATCCTCAGGTTCCGGACCCAGTCCGTATAGTTGCTGCCATCATCTTTCAGCTTGGTTTTCTCTAGGAACGTGTTGAAGTTCATGTTGACATGGGCGTTGGCCATTGATCTACAAGACATATTTTGCAAAAGTTTTAGACTAAGCTCATGATAATTAAGTTCATCTAATCAAATTATTGAATGAACTCCCACTCAGATTTGACATCCCTCTAGTCATCTAAGTGTTACACGATCCGAGTCGAATAGGCCGTGTCCGATCATCACGTGAGACGGACTAGTCATCATCGGTGAACATCTCCATGTTGATCGTATCTTCCATACGACTCATGTTCGACCTTTTGGTCTCTTGTGTTCCGAGGCCATGTCTGTACATGCTAGGCTCGTCAAGTTAACCCTAAGTGTTTCGCGTGTGTAAATCTGGCTTACACCCGTTGTATGTGAACGTAAGGATCTATCACACCCGATCATCACGTGGTGCTTCGAAACGACGAACTTTAGCAACGGTGCACAGTTAGGGGGAACACTTTCTTGAGATTATTATAAGGGATCATCTTATTTACTACCGTCGTTCTAAGTAAACAAGATGCATAAGACATAATAAACATCACATGCAATTATATAGTAGTGACATGATATGGCCAACATCATACAACTCCTTCGATCTTCATCTTCGGGGCTCCATGATCATCTTTGTCACCGGCATGACACCATGATCTCCATCATCATGATCTCCATCATTGTGTCTTCATGAAGTTGTCACGCCAACGACTACTTCTACTTCTATGGCTAACGCGCTTAGCAATAAAGTAAAGTAATTTACATGGCGTTCTTCAATGACACGCAGGTCATACAAAAATAAAGACAACTCCTATGGCTCCTGCCGGTTGTCATACTCATCGACATGCAAGTCGTGATTCCTATTACAAGAACATGATCTCATACATCACAATATATCATTCATCATTCATCACAACTTCTGGCCATATCACATCACATGACAATTGCTGCAAAAACAAGTTAGACGTCCTCTAATTGTTGTTGCATCTTTTACGTGGCTGCAATTGGGTTCTAGCAAGAATGTTTTCTTACCTACGAATAACCACAACGTGATTTTGTCAACTTCTATTTACCCTTCATAAGGACCCTTTTCATCGAATCTGCTTCAACTAAAGTGGGAGAGACAAACACCCGCCAGCCACCTTATGCAACGAGTGCATGTCAGTCGGTGGAACCGGTCTCACGTAAGCGTACGTGTAAGGTTGGTCCGGGATGCTTCATCCCACAATAACGCTGAAGCAAGATAAGACTAGTAGCGGCAAGCAAGTTGATAAGATCTACGCCCACAACAAAATTGTGTTCTACTCGTGCAATAGAGAACTACGCATAAACCTAGCTCTGATACCACTGTTGGGGAACGTTGCAGAAAATTAAAATTTTTCCTACGGTTTCACCAAGATCCATCTATGAGTTCATCTAAGCAACGAGTCAAGGGAGTGAGTTTGCATCTACATACCACTTGTAGATCGCGTGCGGAAGCGTTCGAGGGAACGGTGATGATGGAGTCGTACTCGACGTGATTCAGATCATCGATGACCAAGTGCCGAACGGACAACACCTCCGCGTTCAACACACGTACGGAACGGACGACGTCTCCTCCGTCTTGATCCAGCAAGGAGGAAGGAGAGGTTGAGGAAGATAGCTCCAACGGCAGCACGACGGCATGGTGTTGGTGGAGAAGCAGTACTCCCGCAGGGCTTCGCCAAGCTCGTGGCGGAGGAGGAGAGGTGTTGGGGTGGGGAGGGGCTGAGCCTTGGCTTGGGTTTGCAGCCCTCCCCTCAGCCCTCTATTTATAGGGGAAGGGGCAAGGGGGGCCGGCCCCTCTAGATGGGATCTAAAGGGGGGGGCGGCGGCCAGGGAGGGGAGGCTTGCCCCCCAAGCAAGGGGGGCGCCCCCTCTACGGTTCCCCCCCAACCCTAGGCGCATGGGGCCAAGGGGGGGCGCCCAGCCCACCAGGGGCTGGCTCCTGCCCCATGCGGCCCCATGTGGCCCCCTGGGAGGGGTGGCCCCTCCCGGTGGACCCCCGGAACCCTTCCGGTGGCCCCGGTACAATACCGATATGCCCCCGAAACTTTCCGGTGTCCGTTTGACAACTTCCCATATATAAGTCTTCACCTCCGGACCATTCTGGAACTCCTCGTGACGTCTGGGATCTCATCCGGGACCCCGAACAACATTCGGTAATCACATACAAGTCTTCCTAATAACCCTAGCGTCGCCGAACCTTAAGTGTGTAGACCCTACGGGTTCGGGAGACATGTAGACATGACCGAGACGGCTCTCGGGCAATAACCAACAGCGGGATCTGGATACCCATGTTGGCTCCCACATGCTCCTCGATGAAGTCATCAGATGAACCACGATGTCGAGGATTCAATCAACCCCGTATGCAATTCCCTTTGTCAGACGGTATGTTACTTGCCCGAGACTCGATCGTCGGTATCCCAATACCTCGTTCAGTCTCGTTACCGGCAAGTCACTTTACTCGTACCGTAATGCATGATCCCGTGACCAAACACTTGGTCACTTTGAGCTCATTATGATGATGCACTACCGAGTGGGCCCAGTGATACCTCCCCGTCATACGGAGTGACAAATCCCAGTCTCGATCCGTGTCAACCCAACAGACACTTTCGGAGATACCTGTAATGCCCCTTTATAGTCACCCAGTTACGTTGTGACGTTTGGTACACCCAAAGCACTCTTACGGTATCCGGGAGTTACACGATCTCATGGTCTAAGGAAGAGATACTTGACATTGAAAAAGCTCTAGCAAAACGAACTACACGATCTTGTGCTATGCTTAGGATTGGGTCTTGTCCATCACGTCATTCTCCTAATGACGTGATCCCGTTGTCAATGACATCTAATGTCCATAGTCAGGAAACCATGACTATCTGTTGAACAACGAGCTAGTCAACTAGAGGCTAACTAGGGACGTATTGTGGTCTATGTATTCACACATGTATTACAATTTCCGGATAACACAATTATAGCATGAATAAAAGACAATTACCATGAACAAGGAAATATAATAATGCTTTTATTATTGCCTCTAGGGCATATTTCCAACAGTCTCCCACTTGCACTAGAGTCAATAATCTAGTTACATTGTGATGAATTGAACACCCATAGAGTTCTGGTGTTGATCATGTTTTGCTCGCGAGAGAGGTTTAGTCAACGGATCTGCGACATTCAGATCCGTATACTTTGCAAATATCTATGTCTCCATCTTGAACATTTGTAGTTCATCTTATTTTCAGGAAGGGTCTATGTTAGAGCTTTGATTTAGCAAACTTCACATACTCAACTATCATATAGTCTTCTACAATTGCTAACACTCATGCAATACTTGTGGTTATGAAGTTTTAATCAGACACAGAGAAAGATAGGGGCTTATAATGTTTCCTCCAAACGTACTCACCTTTGGGTGATGTCAACAATAATAGTTCATGCTAATGTACATCCAATTGGATATATATATCAGGACCACCCCAACACAAAGTGCTTGCCAAAGGATAAAATGAAAAAGGGAAAGGTGAAGATCACCTTGACTCTTGCATAAAGTAAAAGACATAAAGTAAAAGATAGGCCCTTCGCAGAGGGAAGCAGAGATTGTCATGCGCTTTTAGGGTTGGATACGCAAAATCTTAATGCGAAAGAACGTCACTTTATATTGCCCCTTGTATATGGACCTTTATTATGCAGTCCGTCGCTTTTATTGCTTCCATAACAAGATCGTACAAAGCTTATTTTCTCCGCACTAATAAGTCATGCATATTTAGAGAGCAATTTTTATTGCTTGCACCGATGACAACTTACTTGAAGGATCTTACTCAATCCATAGGTAGGTATGGTGGACTCTCATGGCAAAAACTGGGTTTAAGGATATTTGGAAGCACAAGTAGTATCTCTACTTGGTGCTACGAATTTTTTGGCTAGCATGAGGGGGAAAGGCAAGCTCAACATGTTTGAATGATCCACGACACTATACTTTAACTGAGATGTGAGAAAACATAACCCATTACGTTGTCTTCCTTGTCCAACATCAACTCTTTAGCATGTCATACTTAATGATTGCTCACAATTATAAAAGATGTCTATGATAATATATTTATATGTGAAATATCTCTTTGTTCAATATTCTTTCATGAATTGTTCAAATGACTAATACAGTGCTTGCTATCCGTCAATAAATTTATAACCTCTACTTCTTAGATGTGAAGTCATTACTCCCCATGGGATAAGCAAATGAAACATATATAAATTCAGATTTATGACATTCAACTCATTCAACCATCTACTCATAGGATATAAGTGAAGTACACGAGCAAATGAAAAACTACTCCAAAAAGATATATAAGTGAAGACCAATGAGTAGCTAAATAATTATGCAACTATGTGAAGACTCTCTCCCATTTTAAGAATTTCAGATCTTGATATTTTATTCAAACAGCAAGCAAAGCAAAATAAAATGACATTGCAAGGGTAGCACAACTCATGTGAACAAGCAAAAACTTAGGTTCAACCGATACTAACCGATAGTTGTTGAAGAAGAAAGGTGGGATGCCTACCGGGCATCCCCAAGATTAGATGCTTGAGACTTCTTGAAATATTATCTTGGGGTGCCTTGGGCATCCCCAAGCTTGAACTTTTGTGTCTCCTTAATTCCTCTCATACCATGGTTTCTCTTTTTATCAAAAGCTTCATTCACAACAAACTCAACAAGAACTCGTGAGATAGGTTAGTATAAACCAATGCAAAACTGTATCATTTTCTACTATAACAAATCACAAGCATTATTATTCAACATTGCATACTAAATTTTTCTGCATATTTAACACTCCTATCCCCAAATAGAATCATTAAACTAGCAAGCATAGGCAAACAATGCAAACATAATAGCAATCTACCAAACAATATAGTCTGTAAAGAATGCAAGATTCATCATACTTCCCTAACTCCAAAAATTATAGAAAAATACTACGATGTAGGAGAGTTATCAGAGCTCATTATTCAAAACAATTCAACATTATATCGCTCTCTTACTTTTCTAGGGAATTTTTGCAACAGCGGTAAACTTTCTGTTTTCAAACAGCAACATGTATACTAGCAAAATAAGCATGGTGAAGGCTATCCTTGACATTTTTATTGAAAATAAACATGCAAACCATAATTCTAAATAACAAAAAGCAAATACTAACAAAAGAAAATGATGCTCCAAGAAAAACACATATCATGTGGCGAATAAAAATATAGCTCCAAGTAGAGTTACCGATGAACGAAGACGAAAGAGGGGATGCCTTCCGGGGCATCCCCAAGCTTAGGCTCTTGGTTGTCCTTGAATATGACCTTGGGGTGTCTTGAGTATCCCCAAGCTTAGGATCTTACCACTCCTTATTCCATAGTCCATCGAATCTTTACCCAAAACTTGATAACTTCAACCACACAAAACTGAAGACAAAACTCGTAAGCTCCGTTAGTATAAGAAAACAAACCATCAATTTAAGGTACTGCAATGAACTCATTCTTTATTTATATTTGTGTTACACCTACTGTATTCCAACTTTTCTATGGTTCATACCCTTACATACTAGCCATAGATGCATCAAAATAAGCAAACAACACATAGAAAACAGAATCTGTCAAAAACAGAACAGTCTGTAGTAATCTGTATCAAACGTATACTTTTGGAACGCCAAAAATTATGAAATAAATTGGTGGACCTGAGGAATTTATCTATTAATCATCTGCAAAAAGAATCATCCTAAAAGAGCTCTCCAGTAAAACAAGGCAGCTAATCTCGTGAGCGCTAAAGTTTCTGTTTTTTACAGCATGATCCTAAAGACTTCACCCAAGTCTTCCCAAAGGTTCTACTTGGCACAAACACTAATTAAAACATGAAACCACATATAACCAGAGGCTAGATGAATTATTTACTACTAAACATGAACAAAAAGCAAGGAACAAAAGTAAAGTTGGGTTGCCTCCCAACAAGCGCTTTTCTTTAATGCCTTTTTAGCTAGGCATGATGATGACAATGATGCTCACATAAAAGATAAGAATTGAAACATAATGGGAGCATCATGAAGAATATGACTAGCACATTTAAGTCTAAACCACTTCCTATGCCTAGGGATTTTGTGAGCAAAGAACTTATGGGAACAATAATCAACTAGCATAGGAAGGCAAAACAAGCATAACTTCAAAATTTTAAGCACATAGAGAAGAAACTTGATATTATTGCAATTCCTACAAGCATATGTTCCTCCCTCATAATAATTTTCAGTATCATCATGAATGAATTCAACAATATAACCAGCACCTAAAGCATTCTTTTCATGATCTACAAGCATAGAAAATTTACTACTCTCCACATAAGCAAATTTCTTCTCATGAATAATAGTGGGAGCAAACTCAACAAAAATAACTATCATGTGAGGCATAATCCAATTGAAAACTAAAATCATGATGAAAAGTTTCATGGTTATCATTATTCTCAATAGCATACAAGTCATCACAATAATCGTCATAGATAGCAACTTTGTTCTCATAATCAATTGGAACCTCTTCTGAAATAGTGGAATCATCACTAAATAAAGTTGACACTCTTCCAAATCCAATTTCATCAATATAATCATCATAAATAGGAGGCATGCTTTCATCATAACAAATATTCTCATAAAAACTTGGGGGACAAAAAATATCATATTCATCAAACATAGCATCCCCAAGCTTGTGGCTTTGCATATCATCAGCATCATGGATATTCAAGGAATTCATACTAACAACATTGCAATCATGCTCATCATTCAAAGATTTAGGATCAAACATTCTATAGATTTCTTCTTCTAGCACTTGAGCACAATTTTCCTTTCCATCATACCCACGAAAGATATTAAAAAGATGAAGTGTATGGGACAAACTCAATTCCATGTTTTTGTAGTTTTGTTTTATAAACTAAACTAGTGATAAAACAAGAAACAAAAAGATTTGATTGCAAGATCTAAAGATATACCTTCAAGAACTCACCTCCCCGACAACGGCGCCAGAAAAGAGCTTGATGTCTACTACACAACCTTCTTCTTGTAGATGCTGTTGGGCCTGCAAGTGCACATGTTTGTAGGACAGTAGCAAATCTCCCTCAAGTGGATGACCTAAGGTTTATCAATCCGTGGGAGGCGTAGGATGAAGATGGTCTCTCTCAAGCAACCCTGCAACCAAATAACAAAGAGTCTCTTGTGTCCCCAACACACCCAATACAATGGTAAATTGTATAGGTGCACTAGTTCGGCGAAGAGATGGTGATACAAGTGCAATATGGATAGTAGATAAAGGTATTTGTAATCTGAAATTATAAAAACAGCAAGGTAACCAATGATAAAAGTGAGCGTAAACAGTATTGCAATGGTAGGAAACAAGGCCTAAGGTTCATACTTTCACTAGTGCAAGTTCTCTCAACAATAATAACATAGATAGATCATATAACAATCCCTCAACATGCAACGAAGAGTCACTCCAAAGCCACTAATAGTGAAGAACAAACGAACAGATTATGGTAGGGTACAAAACCACCTCAAAGTTATCCTTTTTGTTCTATCTATTCAAGAGTTCGTAGTAAAATAACATGAAGCTATTCTTTCCACTCAATCTATCATAGAGTTCATACTAGAATAACACCTTAAGACACAAATCAACCAAAACCCTAATGTCACCTAGATACTCCATTGTCACCTCAAGTATCCGTGGGCATGATTATACGATATGCATCACACAATCTCATATTCATCTATTCAACCAACACAAAGTACTTCAAAGAGTGCCCCAAAGTTTCTACCGGAGAGTCAAGACGAAAATGTGTGCCAACCCCTATGCATAGGTTCATGGGCGGAACCCGCAAGTTGGTCACCAAAACATACATCAAGTGGCACATGATATCCCATTGTCACCACAGATAAGCACGGCAAGACATACATCAAGTGTTCTGAAATCATTAAAGACTCAATCCGATAAGATGACTTCAAGAGGAAAACTCAATTCATTACAAGAGAGTAGAGGGGGAGAAACATCATAAGATCCAACTATAATAGCAAAGCTCGCGATACATCAAGATCGTGCCATAGAGGGAACACGAGAGAGAGAACACGAGAGAGAGAGAGGGATCAAACACATAGCTACTGGTACATACCCTCAGCCCCGAGGGTGAACTACTCCCTCCTCATCATGGATAGCACAGGGATGATGAAGATGGACATCGGTGATGTGATCCCCCTCCGGCAGGGTTCCGGAACGGGCTCCTGAGAGGCTTTTGGTGGCTACAGAGGCTTGCGGCGGCGGAACCCCGATCTATCTTTATATTCGATGTTTTCAGGGCACATAGTCTTATATAGGCGAAAGAAGTCGGTCGGGGGAGCCTAGAGGGGCCCACGAGAGGGTAGGGCGCGCCCAGGGGGGTGGGCACGCCCCCTGTCTCGTGGCCTCCTCGATGATCCCCTGGCTTGCAATCCAAGTTCCTGGGATTGGTTCTGTTCCAAAAATAACTTTTCCGAAGGTTTCATTCCGTTTGGACTCCGTTTGATATTCCTTTTCTTTGAAATACTGAAACAGGCAATAAAACAGCAATATGGGCTGGGTCTCCGGTTAGTAGATTAGTCCTAAGAGTAATATAAAAGTGTATAATAAAGCCCATAATCATTCAAAACAGATAATAAAATAGCATGAATGCTTCATAAATTATAGATACGTAGGAGACGTATCACTTGCCCACTTGAATCCTATAAGAATAGCAAGGAAATGCGGGGAGCTGTGTCGCCTTTGAGAGTTACACTGATATTAACAGTACCGCACCTTCAGTTGAAGAGAACTGGTCTCCGAAGCCTTTCTAGCCATACCGGCAGTACTAGCACATATATTCCAGCAAGTTCCACTTTGCTGATTTTATTCTGATGCTTACGGTTTTCCCCATTGTATCTACACTATGATCTGTGTAGCTGCTTTGTGTCGCACTAGCAGCAGTGCACTCTTGAAGCAAAACACTGCAATGACTTACAAAATTGGCACCAAGGCATTGAGCGCCATTCTGGATGCAATGAAACTCATACGCTCCCCACCTGTTGATTCTTGTTCAGAATATGATCCTAATGACTATTCTAACCTTGAGGAGTCAAAGGCAGATGGCATGTCCTGTTCACCCATCAAGGTGCCTGTTCTAATTTGGCAAAATTTTATTGATTGCGGGTATCTTGCATATGTTGTCTTGCATTTCTTCTACTTTGTTGCACCGCCATCATATATGTCGAGATGCCATGCCCATTCATAATCAATACATATTCCATCTGTCATCATACCATGTTTTTTCACTCAAATGCTGTTCTTGTGCATCAGACATCAAAAAGGAAGAGGGTGATTGCCGAACCTGAAGGAGCGTCAGCAAAGTCCTTGAAAAACGTGGTGGTGCCGGAGAAATCAGACAGCACCCCACTTATATTGGCTCTACAACCAGTGACACAAAATGTAGGACCGACTCCAGCAGACTATACCCATACTTCACTGGCGACACCACTAGCCCCACCACACAGGACATGCACTCCAGCAAAAGGTATACCGATTTCATTTGCCATAGCATCAGCCGTACCACAGAAAAATCCCACTCCAGCAAAAAGTACAGCAAGTCCACCGGCCGAAGACCTATCCCAACTACAGAGACGACCAATTCCTGCAGATTGGAACCCCATTCCATTTATTCCCAGTTTAAAAGATAATGCTTTCAATGTTGTTAGGGACTACGTGCATATATTCCCATCATGGGAAGATTATAGTGAAGACAAATACCATTTTCACATCTTCCTATCCAACTTACGTGTAAGTGCTATTTTTCATGGTTATTATTTTCCTCTTTTCTGCTTATTGAACACATCAATGATTTACATTACATTGTTGTAACTAGGCGAGGGTCAATCTGGATAGTCATGACGAGCAAAGCTTGCTTGTGCTTTTCAAGGAAGCATTGCAGCAGTATCGGTGTTACTTGAGGAAATCACACTTTGATGGCAAGTCTATAAATGAATTTCCGGTGAAGTCTCCTGTGCTAAATTTAGAAGACATTGAATGGAAAAACATTGTTATGCACTGGTCTCGTTCCCAGGATGAGGTAATGTCTATGAAATCACATGACAATTTGAACTTCTACTTTTCCGCATGTGCCTTACAGATCTTTTTTGCAGGAAATCTGCTCGAAGAAGAATTCCGGTTTGAAAAGAACGACAGGATATCGCAAATATATTGCCCGCTGCTTTACTCTTGTTAGTACCTATTGTCCTGTATCATTGTACTTGCATACATTGTCGGGGTACTAAGACTGACAGTAGAAAGGGGGCTAGGTATGGAGAGGCAAGATCTTAGCTATGGTGAAGATGTACACACGAGGTTTACGAGTTCAGGCCATTCTCGGAGGAAGTAACAGCCCTACGTCTCGGTGCCCGGAGGCGGTCGATTGGATTATGTGTGTTGTATTACAGGGGGTGCAAACCCTTGTGCAAGAGGAGGAAGGTGGCTTATATAGGGTGCGCCAGGACCCCTGCCCGCCTCCATTACAAGGGGCTTAATGTTCATAAAGTAAGGAATGTTACTGGTAACGCCAGTCTTAAGTATTCTTAATGCTCATAAAGACTATGGAGTGAACGTCCGGCCGTTGCGTGCTCTTTCGACTCATGATCTTCGATACAGTCGAGTGACTCCCCATATGGTCGAGTGACGGTAGGGGTAACCGTCGAGTGATGTGATCGTCGAGTGGATTGCACTCGACGTACTCGACTGGTGTTCTCCTGTTGACTCTTGGTCTTTTTATCTTCTGGGGTAGTGACCTTCAGTAGGACGTATAGGACAGGCCTATAACCCTACCCCAGGTCTGTATCCTCATCAGTAGCCCCCAAATGGATTAAGCTATAAGTGAAAAGTAGGCTGACGTCGAGCCTGCTCCGAGCTTCGGGCCTTTGCAAGTGCTTTTCTGCAAATCTGAACGCCTGCGTCGGTACTTTGGTGCGACTCAGTTTCCTTGATCCATTCAGCGAGCCGTCGACCGAACTGGTGACATCAAGCGTCGAGTGCTGTGTTAGAGCGCGAGATCTTGGGCGTGATTGTCTGTGGTGTATCCCGGATTTCACGGGATACGAATTTTTGGAGAAGCGCGCGGACCGGAGAGCATCGAAACGGGCGGCTCGGATAAGTAGTGATGCCTCGATTACCGCACCGCCTTTTTCACCACGTATGCTGCGTGCAACTGTTGCAGGATTTGACGGGATTACCTGGACCCACGCGTCAGTCACTCGGAAGTGGCCCTTTATAAGGCGACGGGGCCGAGGCGCTTGCACTGCACACGCATGTTCTTCTTTCTTTCTCCTCTGCTTCTCCACCACGCCCAGTGCCTCTGCCCTCCACGCCGCTGCTCCCACGCCATGGTGAAGGACAAAACGGCGGCGCTAGAGCACGCTAAGAAGGCGACGGGGGCGGCGAAGGGCAAGAAGAAGGGCCATGGATCGTCATCGCGCGCGGGGCTGCCGCCGGGCTGGATCCAAGGCGATTGGATCCGGTCTTCGGTCCGGCAGGAGGATCTGGCCAAACTGGAGGAGTCCGGGCTGATTGCCAAGGGAGCGGCGAGGCTGCCGAAGGGGGAGACGGAACCACAACCTCGACCGGGTGAGTGTGTCCTGCTTGCCACTCACGTCGACCGGGGTTTCTCGCTCCCTCCACACCCTTTATTTCGCAGGTTTTTGAACTTCTTCAGTGCACAACTCCACCACTTTTGCCCCAACACCATCACGTACCTAGCCGCATTTGTGTCGATGTGCGAGCTTCTTAGGGTGTCGACCGCACTGGGGTCTCTTCAAACACATCTTCACCATTCGCTCCCAGTTGGTAAAAAAGGCGAAGTCGAGTGACTCGAAAACCCATGTTATCCAGATGTGCGGGGGTCTAGGTTTCCAAAAGAGGAATAGGAGCGCTTTCCCTGCTGTGACTCTTCCTGAATCTGTTAGGGGTTGGCAGTCGTCCTGGTTCTATTGCCAGGATGTTGCAACTCCAGGTCAGTCAACCGGTCTTCCTCCTTTTAAATTCGACCCTGTCCAGACTCCTGCGCCACTGAAAGTTACTGCCGCTGAGACCATGGAGACGAGGATGTTGGTAGACCGAGTGGTCCAGCTCATCAATGATGGCGTTACTGGCTTGGACTTGCTGGAAGTGTTCCTCAGTCGGCGCATCCAGCCTCTCCAGGCCCGCGATCACCCGATGTGGTTGTATTCCAGACCGGACGCCACCGCTCGGGTCCATCCAGAAGAAGTGCCGCTCGAAACCGTAGCCTTGTGGCTGAAGGGTATCATGGGCAACCAAGACAAACCTAGAGGATCCAGGTGAGTTGTTCCTTTCGGTGATGACAACCCACCCGACAAGGTACATTCTCTGTTCTGACTGTTTTCCGCTTGCGTTCCGACTGTACTTGATGTTGGCTGACTCTTGCTTCGATCGATTTGCTTTGCAGGTATTCACTGAAATGCATTCAATGCCCAATGGAGAACATGCTTTGGCGCAGGACCAGGAGGGGGAGGACAGTGCAGAGGAGAGTGGCGAGTGGGAGTCTCCGGGAGAAGAGGAGGAGGAGGAGAGCAAGGAGTCGCACGAGGAGGAAGAGGTCGACTCACCGCCGCACTCTGAACGTCGATCCAAACAGCAACATGATCCGTCTGGCGGGCGTGGGAAAAGCGTGGCTCCGAGTGCCACTACCCAGAAGCGCACTCGGACGTCGACTCCGAAGCCGACGGAGAAGGTGGCCAAGCAGCCTAAAGTTGCTCCTCCCAAGGCTCGGAAGACACTGCCACGGATCAAGATGGACGTCCCTGTCGCTTCGGGGTGAATATCTCGCTTGCGTTTTTGTAAGCCAACTAAAGACTTTCTTGTTCTGACCCACTAACTCATGTGTCTTTCCATCCCCACCTCTGCTGCCACTGACATGGACATTGACAAGGCGCTAGGAGACGAAGAAGCCACCTCATGAGTCAGTAAGTATGATCGGCCAAGCTTTGTTAATCGTGCAGACTGTCAATAAATAGAGTTTCTGACATTTTCTCCATTTCTGTAGTTCTCCAAGAAGTCGTTGTGCTCCCTGATGACGAAGAAGAAGCGCCTCTACAAGAGAGGAAGAAGTGCTGGCAGGAGGAGGCTTGAGGTTCAGATTCCCCAGTCGACACCAGCGCCCGAGGCGGTGGTCGAACGCTATGGAGAGCCTATTCAAACCAGCATCACATTCGCCAGCCCGCTGACGACCGATCGTCCGGCGGGCTCGACCGCACCGACTCCTGCTACTCCAGTGCAGCTCCACACCTCCGGCCCAACGACTACCTCGGCTGCTCTACAGCCGTCACTTTTTGCTGCGTATCAGACTCCGGATGATTCGTCGAGTCCCGCTAGGGAAGCTCTGCGCCAGGTGAACCTTGTCATGGATCAGGTGAAAGTGGTGCACAAGGCCGGCCAAGTGGCTTACAACGCCAGTACTGCCCTTCAGGCCAACGTTCTGGTCAGCAAGATTCCGACTGAACTTTCGATTGTTATCTTGTATCTGATCACCCATTCGGGTGTTTCTTTGCTTAGAGCTTTGAAAATTTTCCATTCCACTCGACTTGAGTAGAATCTTAGTAGACTTTCTGAACTCACGCTGGGTAGACCCTGCTGAGTATTGTTCTAGACAAGTGGGGGCACGCTAAGTGCACCCACCAGGTGTAGTCCCCGAGACCACGGTCGACTGCTGGCAGTCGACTTAGGTCTTAGAATGTATCTTTTTTTTGAACTCACGCTGGGCAGACCTTGCTGAGTATTGTGCTGGACCAGTGGGGGCACGCTAAGTGCACCTACTAGGTGTAGTCCCCGAGACTACTTGTTAGATATTTGATTCGACAGTAGTCTTAGAATAGCTTCTCTTCGTCGATTATCTTTTATTTCTGTCGACTGACATGGCACTTTTGCTGACTGAAGAGAACTTGTGATCTTGGGGCTCGTCTTTCCAAGTTAAAGAAGAGGCATATCATTGTCGAACTTGACCTTGAACTTGCTAAGAAGAATCTCAAGACTGCTCAAGAAGAGACAACTATCATGGGAGGTAACCATTCGACCGTTTCGTATGCTTATTAGACTTTCCGCTACTTTTCATTCAGTCTCTTTGAACCGAATGACTTCACATAAGCAGATGTGCGTAGTGAAAACCGCCAACTTCAGGCTCGTCTGAAGGTGTTGTTTCTTTAGAGAGAATGAAGGAGGCGTTGGAGAAGAAGGACCAGGACCTTGCTGCCGCTCAAAAAGAAGCTCGTGAGAAGACGAAGCTTGCGGACCAGAAGCTGGCTTCAGTCGGCAAGTTGGAGGATGAGAACGCAAAATTGAAGACGGACGTCTCGGACGCCAATCGTGAAGTCGAGCAACTGAGGAAGGACAAGGAGAACCTGACCGCTGAAGTTGACGGTCTCAGGACCAAGACGGGCAAGCTAGAGTCCCATTTGGAACAACTTGCGGCGAAGCTTGTCTTGAAGCTTGAAGGTATGACTGTTCAGTTAGATAACTGTCATCGACTGAGATTTGCAATACTGCCGACTCATTGTTTGTTGTGATGGAACAGAACTCTGTCAGGACTTTGAAGCTGAAACTGGACGGGTCGAGACAGGTCTCAACCCTATCAACTGTCCCATAAAAGATGAAGTTGCAATGAACTTGCTTCCACTGGAATCACGCTTGGACTGTGCAGTCGACTATCTGGCTCGGCTGAAGGCCGCGATGGCCCGAGTGGATGCTGAACTCTGGCCTCAGGCAGAACTTCCTTAGAGTCTCGAGTCGCTGATGACTCGACTCAACCAAATCCCTGACCGAGTGCAAGAGTGGAAGAAGTCTTCTGCCCGCTGTGGCGCCGACGTCGCCTTCTCCCTGGTTCGCGTGCACTGCAAGGAGGCTAAAGAAGAAAAGCTGGCGGCCCTCAAGGTGGCGAATACTAAGAAGCACTCTTTCCTGGACTTAATGGACACCTTCCTCGAAGCCGCCACTCGCATTGCCGACAGCATTGACCTCGACAGCTTCTGCGATCCGACCAGTCCTTCTCCCGCCGAGTGATTGAAAAAACATTATGCTTCACCTTTATTTGCCTCGGGATGCCAAGTGATTTTTTAACCATTAAAACTCCTCCAGGTCTGGTGCCCGAGTACTTTTAATCTGCGGTTAGGAAACTCTGTTCTTCACTTGGATCGGTTTTGTCATCATTTGATGCAGGTGCTGAAGAAGGGTCAGCAGTCGACCTGTTGACGAGCCCTTGGTAGCATTGATTAGCTCATCAGCGAGGTACTCAGCAATGGTCTTGACGTTCCTGTCATCAGCGAGGGGCCAATCGTTGAGTGCACACAATCTCGTCCTTCTTCTTGACGGTGCAGCCCCCGGGTGGGGGGTGTGGCAACCCGCGGCCTCACTCACCACTCGGTATGATTTTTCAAACTTAGGCGAGCTCTAGGCTATAGCTAAGCCTCCGAGTGGGAGGGTCGCTCACCACTCGGTAGGATTTTTCGAACTTAGGCGAGCGCTGGGCTGCAGCTAAGCCCCCGGGTGGGAGGGTCGCTCACCACTCGGTAGGATTTTTCAAACTTAGGCGAGCACTGGGCTACAGCTAAGCCTCCGAGCGGGAGGGCCGCTCTCCACTCGGTAGGATTTTTCAAACTTAGGCGAGCGCTGGGCTGTAGCTAAGCCCCCGAGTGGGAGGGTCGCTCACCACTCGGTAGGATTTTTCAAACTTAGGCGAGCACTGGGCTGCAGCTAAGCCTCCGAGCGGGAAGGTCGCTTGCCACTCGGTAGGATTTTTGAAACTTAGGGGAGCGCTGGGCTGCAGCTAAGCCCCCGAGTGGGAGGGT
>NC_041391.1:675122500-675139382 GCF_002162155.2 Triticum dicoccoides
GTGGGAAGCGGACTCACCACTCGGTAGGATTTTCGAACTTAGGTGAGCACTGGGCTGCAGCTAAGCCCACGAGTGGGAGGCAGACTCACCACTCGGTAGGATTTTTCAAACTTAGGCGAGCACTGGGCTGCAGCTAAGCCCCCGAGTGGGAGGCAGACTCACCACTCGGTAGGATTTTTCAAACTTAGGCAAGCACTGGGCTGCAGCTAAGCCCCCAAGTGGGAGGCGGACTCACCACTCGGTAGGATTTTTATAACTTCATCTTAGGCGAAACAGATTCGCAGCTAAGGCAACACATACAAAAGAAATAAACAACAATCATTCGGAAGACTGTAAAATTATGTCTTTTGAGAACCAAACTAAGAGGTAATTCTTATTACATCTCATCATTCTAAATACTTAAGAGTAAAAAGGGCGGAGCAGTTCCGCATTCCAGGCACGTGGTTCATCTTTGTTGTGCTCGACGTTGAAGAGACGGTATGCCCTGTTGTGGAGCACCTTGGTGATGACGAAAGGGCCTTCCCAAGCGGGGGCGAGCTTGTGTGGCTTCTGCTGATCAACTCGGAGGACCAAGTCCCCTTCCTGGAATGCACGACCCCTTACGTTCCTGGCATGGAATCGACGCAAGTCTTGCTGATAAATGGTCGACCGAATCAAGGCCATCTCTCTTTCTTCCTCCAGGAGGTTGACTGCATCTTGTCGAGCCTTCTCTGCTTCCTCTTCTGAGAAGAGTTCGACTCGGGGAGCGTTGTGGAGCAAATCGCTCGGCAAAACGGCTTCGGCTCCGTAGAGTAAAAAGAATGGAGTCCGTCCAGTCGACCGATTGGGGGTCGTCCTCAGCCCCCAAAGCACTGATGGGAGCTCATCGACCCAAGCTCCTGCCGTGTGCTTGAGGTCGCGCATTAACCGGGGCTTCAGTCCTTTGAGAATCAATCCATTTGCTCGCTCAGCCTGCCCATTCGACTGAGGATGGACGACCGAAGCGTAATCGACCCTCGTGCCTTGGGAATCACAAAAGGCTCTGAACTCATCAGAGTCGAAGTTCGATCCGTTATCCGTGATGATGGTGTGCGGTATGCCATACCTGAATATCAACTCTCTGATGAAGCTCACAGTAGTACTTGCTTCAAGGTTTTTAATGGGCTTGGCTTCGATCCACTTGGTAAACTTGTCGACTGCTACCAGCATGTGGGTAAATCCTCTCCTGCCGGTCCTCAGAGGTCCAACCATGTCCAATCCCCAAACAACAAAAGGCCAGACGAGTGGAATAGTCTTTAAAGCTAATGCAGGTTTGTGGGACATGTTGGAATAAAACTGACAACCTTCACACTTGTCCACTATTTCCTTTGCCATCTCATTGGCGTGCGGCCAGTAAAACCCGGCTTGGTATGATTTGGCCACGATGGTCCGAGAGGACGCATGGTGACCATAGGTCCCCGAGTGAATATCATTGAGGATCATTCAGCCTTCTTCTAGCATGACGCACTTTTGGCGGACCCCAGTTACACTTTCTCTAAACAACTATCCTTTTATCACAGTAAAGGCTTTAGACCGTCGAACGATCTGTCGAGCCTCTTATTCATCTTCTAGGAGTTACTTCCTAAGAATGTATGCAATGTATGGCACTGTCCATTCGGGAGTGATGACCAAAACCTCCATGACTAAGTCGACCACGGCTGGGATTTCGACTTCAGTCAGATCTTTGGCACTCTTGGGCTGTGGTGACTCTTCAGTGAAAGGATCTTCCTGAACAGAAGGTGAATGAATATGTTCCAAAAACACGTTTTGGGGAATGGCCTCTCTCTTTGATCCTATCTTTGCCAAGTCATCTGTAGCTTGATTTTTCAGTCGGGGTATGTGGTGAAGCTCCAAACCTTCAAACCTCTTTTCCAGCTTTCTTACTGCATTGCAGTAACCAGTCATGGCTGGGCTCCTGACATCCCATTCCTTCATCACCTGATTAACCACCAAATCTGAGTCGCCATAGACCATAAGGCGACAGACGCCGAGTGAAATGACGATATGCAACCCGTATAAAACTGCTTCATACTCGACTTCATTATTGGAGGAATCAAAATGAATCTGGAGGACATAACTAAGCTTGTCTCCACGGGGGGATACCAATACTACCCCCGCACCTGAACCATTTAGCATCTTGGAGCCATCAAAGAACATGGTCCAATGCTCCGAGTGAACTTGAGTCGGTAATTGCTGCTCAATCCACTAGGTATGGAAATCTGTGATTGCTTGGGACTTGATTGCTTTCTTTGCCTCGAACTTGATATCCAATGGAAGGAGTTCAATCGCCCATTTTGCCACTCGACCAGTTGCATCTCTGTTATTCAGAATTTCAGATAGTGGCGCGTCCCTGACGACTGTAATGGAGTGGTCGGAGAAATAATGTGCAACCTTCTTCATGGTCATGAATATTCCATAGACAAGCTTCTGATAATGTGGATATCGTTGCTTGGATGGAGTCAGAACTTCAGAGAGATAATAGACTGGGCATTGAACCTTGTAAGCTTTTCCTTCTTCTTCTCACTCGACCGTGAGCACTGTACTGACGACTTGTCCAGTGGCTGCAATGTAAAGCAGTAAAGGTTCTTTGCTGATTGGCGCAGCAAGCACCGGCTGGGTGGAAAGCAGGGTTTTGTGCTCTGCAAACGCTGCATCAGCTTCTTCAGTCCACTCGAACTTATCAGACTTCTTCATCAATCGGTAAAGAGGCAAGGCCTTTTCACCGAGACGGGAAATGAATCGACTCAGGGCGGCCAGACAACCAGTTAGCTTCTGAATGTCATGCACTCGCACGGGGCATTTCATTCGAAGGATTGCATCAACCTTTTCTGGATTGGCGTAGATCGCTCGTTCGGAAACGAGAAAACCGAGTAACTTTCCTCCTGGACCTCCGAATGTGCACTTTGACGGATTGAGCTTGATATCGTACCTCCTCAGGTTGGCAAAGGTTTCTGCAAGGTCTTTCAATAGGTCGGAACCTTTGCGAGACTTGACTACAATGTCATCCATGTATGCTTCCACATTCCGACTGATTTCAGTGAGCAGGCACTTTTGAATCATTCTCATGAATGTGGCTCCGGCATTTTTCAGACCAAAAGGCATGGTGACATAGCAAAAGCACCCGAATGGGGTGATGAAGGCTGTTTTTATTTAATCGGGACCATACAGTCGGATCTGATGGTATCCGGAATATGCATCTAAGAAAGACAAGCGCTCGCACCCCACAGTCGAGTCAACAATCTGATCGATGCGAGGGAGAGGGAAGTGATCTTTCGGGCAGGCCCGATTGAAATGCTTGAAAACATACATCAAGTGGCACATGATATCCCATTGTCACCACAGATAAGCACGGCAATACATACATCAAGTGTTCTCAAATCATTAAAGACTCAATCCGATAAGATAACTTCAAGAGGAAAACTCAATTCATTACAAGAGAGTAGAGGGTGAGAAACATCATAAGATCCAACTATAATAGCAAAGCTCGCGATACATCAAGATCATGCCATAGAGGGAACACGAGAGAGAGAACAAGAGAGAGAGAGAGAGAGAGAGAGAGAGAGAGAGAGAGAGATCAAACACATAGCTACTGGTACATACCCTCAGCCCCGAGGGTGAACTACTCCCTCCTCGTCAGGGATAGCGCTGGGATGATGAAGATGGCCACCGGTGATGGGATCCCCCTCCGGCAGGGTGCCGGAATAGGCTCCCGAGAGGTTTTTGGTGGCTATAGAGGCTTGCGGCAGCGAAACTCCTGATCTATCTTGATATTCTGTTCCAAAAATAACTTTTCCGAAGGTTTCATTCCGTTTGGACTCCGTTTGATATTCCTTTTATTCGAAATACTGAAACAGGCAATAAAACAGCAATATGGGTTGGGCCTCTGGTTAGTAGGTTAGTCCCAAAAGTAATATAAAAGTGTATAATAAAGCCCGTAATCATTCAAAACAGATAATAAAATAGCATGAATGCTTCATAAATTATAGATACATTGGAGACGTATCAGCATCCCCAAGCTTAATTCCTGCTCGTCCTCGAGTAGGTAAATGATAAAAGAAAGAATTTATGAAGTGTGAATGCTAGAGGTGCACAAGTTTGATCAGTAATAATTTCAATCACCTCTCTAGCATGTTTATATGTCATAACAGTAGTTCATCTCATAAAACTTTTCATAATCAAGTAACAAGCAATTCACATGTTAAAGCATAGACCATAAACTTTCTTGAAAACTAGCAAACTTCATTCTTAGTCATCAAACAATTGTAGTTCATCTTATTTTCAGGAAGGGTCTATGTTAGAGCTTTGATTTAGCAAACTTCACATACTCAACTATCATATAGTCTTCTACAATTGCTAACACTCATGCAATACTTGTGGTTATGAAGTTTTAATCAGACACAGAGAAAGATAGGGGCTTATAATGTTTCCTCCAAACGTACTCACCTTTGGGTGATGTCAACAATAATAGTTCATGCTAATGTACATCCAATTGGATATATATATCAGGACCACCCCAACACAAAGTGCTTGCCAAAGGATAAAATGAAAAAGGGAAAGGTGAAGATCACCTTGACTCTTGCATAAAGTAAAAGACATAAAGTAAAAGATAGGCCCTTCGCAGAGGGAATCAGAGATTGTCATGCGCTTTTAGGGTTGGATACGCAAAATCTTAATGCGAAAGAACGTCACTTTATATTGCCCCTTGTATATGGACCTTTATTATGCAGTCTGTCGCTTTTATTGCTTCCATAACAAGATCGTACAAAGCTTATTTTCTCCGCACTAATAAGTCATGCATATTTAGAGAGCAATTTTTATTGCTTGCACCGATGACAACTTACTTGAAGGATCTTACTCAATCCATAGGTAGGTATGGTGGACTCTCATGGCAAAAACTGGGTTTAAGGATATTTGGAAGCACAAGTAGTATCTCTACTTGGTGCTACGAATTTTTTGGCTAGCATGAGGGGGAAAGGCAAGCTCAACATGTTTGAATGATCCACGACACTATACTTTAACTGAGATGTGAGAAAACATAACCCATTACGTTGTCTTCCTTGTCCAACATCAACTCTTTAGCATGTCATACTTAATGATTGCTCACAATTATAAAAGATGTCTATGATAATATATTTATAAGTGAAATCTCTCTTCGTTCAATATTCTTTCATGAATTGTTCAAATGACTAATACAATGCTTGCTATCCGTCAATAAATTTACAACCTCTACTTATTAGATGTGAAGTCATTACTCCCTATGGGATAAGCAAATGAAACATATATAAATTCAGATTTATGACATTCAACTCATTCAACCATTTACTCATAGGATATAAGTGAAGTACACGAGCAAATGAAAAACTACTCCAAAAAGATATAAGTGAAGACGAATGAGTAGCTAAATAATTATGCAACTATGTGAAGACTCTCTCCCATTTAAGAATTTCAGATCTTGGTATTTTATTCAAACAGCAAGCAAAGAAAAATAAAATGACATTGCAAGGGTAGCACAACTCATGTGAAGAAGCAAAAACTTAGGTTCAACCGATACTAACCGATAGTTGTTGAAGAAGAAAGGTGGGATGCCTACCGGGCATCCCCAAGATTAGATGCTTGAGACTTCTTGAAATATTATCTTGGGGTGCCTTGGGCATTCCCAAGCTTGAACTTTTGTGTCTCCTTAATTCCTCTCATACCATGGTTTCTCTTTTTATCAAAAGCTTCATTCACAACAAACTCAACAAGAACTCGTGAGATAGGTTAGTATAAACCAATGCAAAACCATATCATTTTCTACTGTAACAAATCACAAGAATTATTATTCAACATTGCATACTAAATTTTTCTGCATATTTAACACTCCTATCCTCAAATAGAATCATTAAACAAGCAAGCATAGGCAAACAATGCAAACATAACAGCAATCTGCCAAACAGTATAGTCTGTAAAGAATGCAAGATTCATCATACTTCCCTAACTCCAAAAATTATAAGAAAAATATTACGATGCAGGAGAGTTATCAGAGCTCATTATGCAAAATGATTCAACATTATATCGCTCTCTTACTTTTCTAGGTAATTTTTGCAACAGCGGTAAACTTTCTGTTTTCAAAGAGCAACATGTATACTAGCAAAATAAGCATGGTGAAGGCTATCCTTGACATTTTTATTGAAAATAAAGATGCAAAACATAATTCTAAATAACAGAAAGCAAATACTAACAAAAGAAAATGACGCTCCAAGCAAAACACATATCATGTGGCGAATAAAAATATAGCTCCAAGTAGAGTTACCGATGAACGAAGACGAAAGAGGGGATGCCTTCCGGGGCATCCCCAAGCTTAGGCTCTTGGTTGTCCTTGAATATGACCTTGGGGTGTCTTCAGCATCCCCAAGCTTAGGCTCTTACCACTCCTTATTCCATAGTCCATCGAATCTTTACCCAAAACTTGAAAGCTTCAACCACACAAAACTCAAGACAAAACTCGTAAGCTCCATTAGTATAAGAAAACAAACCATCAATTTAAGGTACTGTAATGAACTCATTCTTTATTTATATTTGTGTTACACCTACTGTATTCCAACTTTTCTGTGGTTCATACCCTTACATACTAGCCATAGATTCGTCAAAATAAGCAAACAACACAATGAAAACAGAATCTGTCAAAAACAGAACAGTCTGTAGTAATCTGTATCAAGCGTATACTTATGGAACCCCAAAAATTATGAAATAAATTGGTGGACCTGAGGAATTTATCAATTATTCGTCTGCAAAAAGAATCATCCTAAAAGAGCTCTCCAGTAAAAAAACGCAGCTAATCTCATGAGCGCTAAAGTTTCCATTTTTTACAGCATGATCGTAAAGACTTGACCCAAGTCTTCCCAAAGGTTCTACTTGGCACAAACACTAATTAAAACATGAAACCACATATAACCAGAGGCTAGATGAATTATTTACTACTAAACAGGAACAAAAAGCAAGAAACAAAAGTAAAGTTGGGTAGCCTCCCAACAAGCGCTTTTCTTTAATGCCTTTTTAGCTAGGCATGATGATGACAATGATGCTCACATAAAAGATAAGAATTGAGACATAATGGGAGCATCATGAAGAATATGACTAGCACATTTAATTCTAACCCACTTCCTATGCCTAGGGATTTTGTGAGCAAAGAACTTATGGGAACAATAATCAACTAGCATAGGAAGGCAAAACAAGCATAACTTCAAAATTTTAAGCACATAGAGAAGAAACTTGATATTATTGCAATTCCTACAAGCATATGTTCCTCCCTCATAATAATTTTCAGTAGCATCATGAATGAATTCAACAATATAACCAGCACCTAAAGCATTCTTTTCATGATCTACAAGCATAGAAAATTTACTACTCTCCACATAAGCAAATTTCTTCTCATGAATAATAGTGGGAGCAAACTCAACAAAAATAACTATCATGTGAGGCATAATCCAATTGAAAACTAAAATCATGACGAAAAGTTTCATGGTTATCATTATTCTCAATAGCATACAAGTCATCACAATAATCGTCATAGAGAGCAACTTTGTTCTCATAATCAATTGGAACCTCTTCTGAAATAGTGGAATCATCACTAAATAAAGTTGACACTCTTCCAAATCCACTTTCATCAATATAATCATCATAAATAGGAGGCATGCTTTCATCATCACAAATATGCTCATAAAAACTTGGGGGACAAAAAATATCATATTCATCAAACATAGCATCCCCAAGCTTGTGGCTTCGCATATCATCAACATCATGGATATTCAAGGAATTCATACTAACAACATTGCAATCATGCTCATCATTAAAAGATTTAGTATCAAACATTCTATAGATTTCTTATTCAAGCACTTGAGCACAATTTTCCTTTCCATCATACTCATGAAAGATATTAAAAAGATGAAGCGTATGGGACAAACTCAATTCCATTTTTTTGAAGTTTTGTTTTATAAACTAAACTAGTGATAAAACAAGAAACAAAAAGATTCGATTGCAAGATCTAAAGATATACCTTCAAGAACTCACCTCCCCGGCAATGGCGCCAGAAAAGAGCTTGATGTCTACTACACAACCTTCTTTTTGTAGATGTTGTTGGGCCTGCAAGTGCACAGGTTTGTAGGACAGTAGCAAATTTCCCTCAAGTGGATGACCTAAGGTTTATCAATCCGTGGGAGGCGTAGGATGAAGATGGTCTCTCTCAAGCAACCCTGCAACCAAATAACAAAGAGTCTCTTGTGTCCCCAACACACCCAATACAATGGTAAATTGTATAGGTGCACTAGTTCGGCGAAGAGATGGTGATACAAGTGCAATATGGATAGTAGATAAAGGTATTTGTAATCTAAAATTATAAAAACAGCAAGGTAACCAATGATAAAAGTGAGCGTAAACGGTATTGCAATGGTAGGAAACAAGGCCTAAGGTTCATACTTTCACTAGTGCAAGTTCTCTCAACAATAATAACATAGATAGATCATATAACAATCCCTCAACATGCAACAAAGAGTCACTCCAAAGCCACTAATAGCGAAGAACAAACGAAGAGATTATGGTAGGGTACAAAGCCACCTCAAAGTTATCCTTTTTATTCTATCTATTCAAGAGTTCGTAGTAAAATAACATGAAGCTATTCTTTCCACTCAATCTATCATAGAGTTCATACTAGAATAACACCTTAAGACACAAATAAACCAAAACCCTAATGTCACCTAGATACTCCATTGTCACCTCAAGTATCCGTGGTCATGATTATACGATATGCATCACACAATCTCAGATTCATCTATTCAACCAACACAAAGTACTTCAAAGAGTGCCCTAAAGTTTCTACCGGAGAGTCAAGACGAAAATGTGTGCCAACCCCTATGCATAGGTTCATGGGCAGAACCCGCAAGTTGGTCACCAAAACATACATCAAGTGGCACATGATATCCCATTGTCACCACAGATAAGCACGGCAAGACATACATCAAGTGTTCTCAAATCATTAAAGACTCAATCCGATAAGATGACTTCAAGAGGAAAACTCAATTCATTACAAGAGAGTAGAGGGGGAGAAACATCATAAGATCCAACTATAATAGCAAAGCTCGCGATACATCAAGATCATGCCATAGAGGGAACACGAGAGAGAGAACACAAGAGAGAGAGAGAGAGATCAAACACATAGCTACTGGTACATACCCTCAGCCCCGAGGGTGAACTACTCCCTCCTCGTCATGGATAGCACAAGGATGATGAAGATGGCCACCGGTGATGTGATCCCCCTCCGGCAGGGTGCCGGAACAGGCTCCCGAGAGGTTTTTGGTGGCTACAGAGGCTTGCGGCGGCGGAACTCCCGATCTATCTTGATATTCGATGTTTTTAGGGCACGTAGTCTTATATATGCGAAAGAAGTCAGTCGGGGGAGCCTCGAGGGGCCCACGAGAGGGTAGGGCGCGCCCAGGGGGGTGGGCGTGCCCCCCTGTCTCGTGGCCTCCTTGTTGATCCCCTGGCTTGCACTCCAAGTTCCAGGGATTGGTTCTGTTCCAAAAATAACTTTTCCGAAGGTTTCATTCCGTTTGGACTCCGTTTGATATTCCTTTTCTTCGAAATACTAAAACAGGCAATAAAACAACAATATGGGCTGGGCCTCCGGTTAGTAGGTTAGTCCCAAGAGTAATATAAAAGTGTATAATAAAGCCCATAATCATTCAAAACAGATAATAAAATAGCATGAATGCTTCATAAATTATAGATACGTAGGAGACGTATCACTTGCCCACTTGAATCCTATAAGAATAGCAAGGAAATGTGGGGAGCTGTGTCGCCTTTGAGAGTTACACTGATATTAACAGTACCGCACCTTCAGTTGAAGAGAACTGGTCTCCGAAGCCTTTCTAGCCGTACCGGCATTACTAGCACATATATTCCAGCAAGTTCCACTTTGCTGATTTTATTCTGATGCTTACGGTTTTCCCCGTTATATCTACACTATGATCTGTGTAGCTGCTTTGTGTCACACTAGCAGCAGTGCACTCTTGAAGCAAAAGACTGCAATGACTTACAAAATTGGCACCAAGGCATTGAGTGCCATTCTGGATGCAATGAAACTCATACGCTCCCCACCTGTTGATTCTTGTTCAGAATATGATCCTAATGACTATTCTAACCTCGAGGAGTCAAAGGCAGATGGTATGTCCTGTTCACTCATCAAGGTGCATGTTCTAATTTGGCAAGGTTTTATTGATTGCGGGTATCTTGCATATGTTGTCTTGCATTTCTTCTACTTTGTTGCACTGCCATCTGCTTAGTTTACTCATCATATATGTCGAGATGCCATGCCCATCCATAATCAATACATATTCCATCTGTCATCATACCATGTTTTTTCACTCAAATGCTGTTCTTGTGCATTAGACATCAAAAAGGAAGAGGGTGATTGCCGAACCTGAAGGAGCATCAGCAAAGTCCTTGAAAAATGTGGTGGTGCCGGAGAAATCAGACAGCACCCCACTTATATTGGCTGTACAACCAGTGACACAAAATGTAGGACCGACTCCAGCAGACTATACCCATACTTCACTGGCGACACCACTAGCCCCACCACACAGGACATGCACTCCAGCAAAAGGTATACCGATTTCATTTGCCATAGCACCAGCCGTACCACAGAAAAATCTCACTCCAGCAAAAAGTACAGCAAGTCCACCGGCCGAAGACCTATCCCAACTACAGAGACGACCAATTCCTGCAGATTGGAACCCCATTCCATTTATTCCCAGTTTAAAATACAATGCTTTCAATGTTGTTAGGGACTACGTGCATATATTCCCATCATGGGAAGATTATAGTGAAGACAAATACCATTTTCACATCTTCCTGTCCAACTTACGTGTAAGTGCTATTTTTCATGGTTATTATTTTCCTCTTTTCTGCTGATTGAACACATCAATGATTTACATTACATTGTTGTAACTAGGCGAGGGTCAATCTGGATAGTCATGACGAGCAAAGCTTGCTTGTGCTTTTCAAGGAAGCATTGCAGCAGTATTGGTGTTACCTAAGGAAATCACACTTTGCTGGCAAGTCTATAAATGAATTTCCGGTGAAGTCTCCTGTGCTAAATTTAGAAGACATTGAATGGAAAAACATTGTTATGCACTGGTCTCGTTCCCAGGATGAGGTAATGTCTATGAAATCACATGACAATTTGAACTTCTACTTTTCCGCATCTGCCTTACAGATCTTTTTTGCAGGAAATCTGCTCGAAGAAGAATTCCGGTTTGAAAAGAACGACAGGATATCGCAAATATGTTGCCCGCTGCTTTGCTCTTGTTAGTACCTGTTGTCCTATATCACTGTACTTGCATACATTGTCGTGGTACTAAGACTGACAGTAGAAAGGGGGTTAGGTATGGAGAGGCAAGATCTTAGCTATGGTGAAGATGTACACACGAGGTTTACGAGTTCAGGCCCTTCTCGGAGGAAGTAACAGCCCTACGTCTCGGTGCCCGGAGGCGGTCGATTGGATTATGTGTGTTCTGTTACAGGGGGTGCAAACCCTTGTGCAAGAGGAGGAAGGTGGCTTATATAGGGTGCGCCAGGACCCCTGCCTGCCTCCATTACAAGGGGCTTAATGTACATAAAGTAAGGAACCTTACTGGTAATGACAGTCTTAAGTATTCTTAATGCTCATAAAGACTACGGAGTGAACGTCCAGCCGTTGGTTGCTCTTCCGACTCATGGTCTTCGATACAGTCGAGTGACTCCCCATATGGTCGAGTGACGGTAGGGGTAACCGTCGAGTGATGTGATCGTCGAGTGGATTGCACTCAACGTACTCGACTGGTGTTCTCCTGTTGACTCTTGGTCTTTTTATCTTCTGGGGTAGTGACCTTCGGTAGGACGTATAGGTCAGGCCTATAACCCTACCCCAGGTCTGTATCCTCATCAGTAGCCCCCGAATGGATTAAGCTATAAGTGAAAAGTAGGCTGAAGTCGAGCCTGCTCCGAGCTTCGGGCCTTTGCGAGTGCTTTTTTGCAAATCTGAACGCCTGCGTCGGTACTTCGGTGCGACTCAGTTGCCTTGATCCATTCAGCGAGCCGTCGACTGAACTGGTGACATCAAGCGTCGAGTGCTGTGTTAGAGCACGAGATCTTGGGCACGATTGTCTGTGGTGTATCCTGGATTTCACGGGATACGAATTTTCGGAGAAGCGCGCGGGCCGGAGAGCGTCGAAATGGGCGGCTCGGATAAGCAGTGATGCCTCGATTACCGCACCGCCTTTTTCACCATGTACGCTGCGCGCAACTGTTGCAGGATTTGACGGGATTACCTGGACCCACGCGTCAGTCACTCGGAAGTGGCTCTTTATAAGGCGACGGGGCCAAGGCGCTTGCACTACACACGCCTGTTCTTCTTTCTTTCTCCTCTGCTTCTCCACCGCGCCCAGCGCCTCCGCCCTCGACGCCGCTGCTCCCACGCCATGGTGAAGGACAAAACGGCGGCGCTAGAGCACGCTAAGAAGGTGACGGGGGCGGCGAAGGGCAAGAAGAAGGGCCGTGGATCATCGTCGCGCGCGGGGTTGCCGCCGGGCTGGATCCAAGGCGGTTGGATCCAGTCTTCGGTCCGGCAGGAGGATCTGGCCAAACTGGAGGAGTCCGGGCTGATTTCCAAGGGAGCAGCGAGGCTGCCGAAGGGGGAGACGGAACCACAACCTCGACCGGGTGAGTGTGTCCTGCTTGCCACTCACGTCGACCGGGGTTTCTCGCTCCCTCCACACCCTTTATTTCGCAGGTTTTTGAACTTCTTCGGTGCACAACTCCACCACTTTTCCCCCAACACCATCACGTACCTAGCCGCATTTGTGTCGATGTGCGAGAACTTCTTAGGGTGTTGACCGCACTGGGGTCTCTTCAAACACATCTTCACCATTCGCTCCCAGTCGGTAAAAAAGGCGAAGTCGAGTGACTCGAAAACCCATGTTATCCAGATGTGCGGGGGTCTAGATATCCAAAGAGGAATAGGAGCGCTTTCCTGCTGCGACTCTTCTTCAATCTGTTAGGGGTTGGCAGTCGTCCTGGTTCTATTGCCAGGACATTGCGGCTCCAGGTCAGTCGACCGGTCTTCCTCCTTTTTCATTCGACCGTGTCCAGACTCCTGCGCCACTGAAAGTTACTGCTGCTGAGACCATGGAGACGAGGATGTTGGTAAACCGAGTGGTCCAGCTCATAAATGATGGCGTTACTGGCTTGGACTTGCTGGAAGTGTTCCTTAGTCGGCGCATCCAGCCTCTCTAGGCCCGCGATCACCCGATGTGGTTGTATTCCAGACCGGACGCCACCACTCGGGTCCATCCAGAAGAAGTGCCGCTCAAAACCGTAGCCTTGTGGCTGAAGGGTATCACGGGCAACCAAGACAAACCTAGAGGATCCAGGCGAGTCGTTCCTTTCGGTGATGACAACCCACCCGACAAGGTACATTCTCTATTCCGACTGTTTTCCGCTCGCATTCCGACTGTTCTCGATGTTGGCTCACTCTTGCTTCAATCGATTTGGTTTGCAGGTATTCACTGAGATGCATTCAATGCCCAATGGCGAATAGGCTTTGGCGCAGGACCAGGAGGGGGAGGACAGTGCGGAGGAGAGTGGCGAGTGGGAGTCTCCGGGAGAAGAGGAGGAGGATGAGAGCGAGGAGTCGGACGAGGAGGAAGAGGTCAACTCGCTGCCGCACTCTGAACGTCGATCCAAACAGCAACATGATCCGTCTGGCGGGCGTGGGAAAAGCGTGGCTCCGAGTGCCACTACCCAGAAGCGCACTCGGACGTCGACTCCGAAGCCGACGGAGAAGGTGGCCAAGCAGCCTAAAGTTGCTCCTCCCAAGGCTCGGAAGACACTGCCACGGATCAAGATGGACGTCCCTGTCGCTTCGGGGTGAGTATCTCGCTTGCGTTTTTGTAAGTCGACTGAAGACTTTCTTGTTCTGACCCACTAACTCATGTATCTTTCCATCCCCACCTCTGCTGCCACTGACATGGACATTGACAAGGCGCTAGGAGACGAAGAAGCCACCTCATGAGTCGGTAAGTCTGATCGGCCAAGCTTTGTTGAATCATGCAGACTATCAATAGATAGAGTTTCTGATATTTTCTCCTTTTCTGTAGTTCTGCAAGAAGTCGTGGTGCTCCCTGATGATGAAGAAGAAGCGCCTCTACAGGAGAGGAAGAGGAGGACTGGAAGTGCTGGCAGGAGGAGGCTTGAGGTTTAGATTCATCACTCGACACCGGCGCCCGAGGCGGTGGTCGAATGCTACGGAGAGCCTGTTCAGACCAGCATCACATTCGCCGGCCCGCTGACGACCGATCGTCCGGCGGGCTCGACCGCACCGACTCCTGCTACTCCAGTGCAACTCCACGCCTCCGTCCCAGCGACTACCTCAGCTGCTCTGCAGCCGTCACTTTTTGCTATGTATCAGACTCCGGATGATTCGTTGAGTCCCGCTAGGGATGGTCTGCGCTTGGTGAACCTTGTCATGGATCAGGTGAAGGTGGTGCACGAGGCCAGCCAAGTGGCTTACAATGCCAGTACTGCCCTTCAGGCCAATGTTCAGGTCAGCAAGATTCCGACTGAACTTTCGAATGTTATCTTGTATCTGATCACCCATTCGGGTGTTTCTTTGCTTAGAGCTTTGAAAATTTTCCATTCCACTCGACTTGAGTAGAATCTTAGTAGACTTTCTGAACTCACGCTGGGTAGACCCTGCTGAGTATTGTTCTGGACCAGTGGGGGCACGCTAAGTGCACCCACTGGGTGTAGTCCCCGAGACCACGGTCGACTGCTGGCAGTCGACTGAGGTCTTAGAATGTATCCCTTTTTTCTGGACCAGTGGGGGCACGCTAAGTGCACCCACTGGGTGTAGTCCCCGAGACTACTTGTTAGATATTTGATTCGACAGTAGTCTTAGAATAGCTTCTCTTCGTCGATTATCTTTTATTTCTGTCGACTGACATGACACTTTTGCTGACTGAAGAGGTCTTGTGATCTTGGGGCTCGTCTTTCCGAGTTAAAGAAGAAGCATATCAGTGTCGAACTTGACCTTGAACTTGCTAAGAAGAATCTCAAGACTGCTCAAGAATAGACAACTATCATGGGAGGTAACCAATCGACCGTTTCATTTGCTTAGCAGACTTTTCGCTGCTTTTCATTCAGTCTCTTTGAACCGAATGACTTCACATAAGCAGATGTGCATAGTGAAAACCGCCAACTTCAGGCTCGTCTGAAGGTGTTGTTTCTTTAGAGAGAACGAAGGAGGCGTTGGAGAAGAAGGACCAGGACCTTGCTGCTGCTCAAAAAGAAGCTCGTGAGAAGACGAAGCTTGCGGACCAGAAGCTGGCTTCAGTCGACAAGTTGGAGGATGAGAACGCAAAATTGAAGACGGCCGTCTCGGACGCCAATCATGAAGTCGAGCAACTGAGGAAGGACAAGGAGAACCTGACCGCTGAAGTTGACGGTCTCAGGACCAAGACGAGCAAGCTAGAGTCCCATTTGGAACAACTTGCAGCGAAGCTTGTCTTGAAGCTTGAAGGTATGACTGTTCAGTTAGATAACTGTCGTCGACTGAGATTTGCAATACTGTCGACTCATTGTTTGTTGTGATGGAACAGAACTCTGTCAGGACTTTGAAGCTGAAACTAGACGGGTCGAGACAGGTCTCAACCCTATCAACTGTCCCATAAAAGATGAAGTTGCAATGAACTTGCTTCGACTGGAATCACGCTTGGACGGTGCAGTCGACTATCTGGCTCGGCTGAAGGCCACGATGGCTCGTGTGGACGCCGAACTCTAGCCTCAGGCAGAACTTCCTCAGAGTCTCGAGTCGCTGATGACTCGAATCAACCAAATCCCTGACTGAGTGCAAGAGTGGAATAAGTCTTCTGCCCGCTGTGGTGCCGACGTCGCCTTGTCCCTGGTTCGCGTGCACTTCAAGGAGGCTAAAGAAGAGAAGCTGGCGGCCCTCAAGGTGGCGAATACTAAGAAGCACTCTTTCCAGGACTTCATGGACACCTTCCTCGAAGCAGCCACTCACATTGCCGACAACATTGACCTCGACAGCTTCTGCGATCCGGCCAGTCCTTCTCCCGCCGAGTGATTGAAAAAACATTATGCTTCACCTTTATTTGCCTCGGGATGCCGAGTGATTTTGTAACCATTAAAACTCCTCCAGGTCTGGTGCCCGAGTACTTTTAATCTGCGGTTAGGAAACTCTGGATTTATCTTTGAATATGTTTGGTTTATCTTCGAGTGAAGTTTGTTCTTCACTTGGATCGGTTTTGTCATCATTTGATGCAGGTGCTGAAGAAGGGTCAGCAGTCGACCTGTTGACGAGCCCTTGGTAGCATTGATCAGCTCATCAGCAAGGTACTCAGCATGGTCTTGATGTTCCTGTCATCAGCGAGGGGCCAATCATTGAGTGCACACAATCTCGTCCTTCTTCTTGACGGTGCAGCCCTCGGGTGGGGGGTGTGGCAACCCGCGGCCTCACTCACCACTCGGTATGATTTTTCAAACTTTGGCGAGCTCTAGGCTGCAGCTAAGCCTCCGAGTGGGAGGGTCGCTCACCACTCGGTAGGATTTGTCGAACTTAGGCAAGCGCTGGGCTGTAGCTAAGCCCCCGGGTGGGAGGGTCGCTCACCACTTGGTAGGATTTTTCAAACTTAGGCGAGCACTGGGCTGCAGCTAAGCCTCCGAGCGGGAGGGTCGCTCGCCACTCGGTAGGGATTTTCAAACTTAGGCGAGCGCTGGGCTGTAGCTAAGCCCCCGAGTGGGAGGGTCGCTCAACACTTGGTAGGATTTTTCAAAC
>NC_041391.1:675139749-675149958 GCF_002162155.2 Triticum dicoccoides
CAAACTTAGGAGAGCACTGGGCTGCAGCTAAGCCTCCAAGCGGGAAGGTCGCTTGCCACTCGTTAGGATTTTTCAAACTTAGGTGAGCGCTGGGCTGCAGCTAAGCCCCCGAGTGGGAGGGTCGCTCACCACTCGGTAGGATTTTTCAAACTTAGGCGAGCATTGGGCTGCAGCTAAGCCTCCGAGTGGGAGGGTCGCTCGCCACTCGGTAGGATTTTTCAAACTTAGGCGAGCGCTGGGCTGTAGCTAAGGCCCCGAGTGGGAGGGTCGCTCACCACTCGGTAGGATTTTTCAAAGTTAAGCGAGCGCTGGGCTGCAGCTAAGCCCCCGAGTGGGAGGGTCTCTCACCACTCGGTAGGATTTTTCAAACTTAGGTGAGTGCTACTCACCACAATCTCGTCCTTCTTCTTGACGGTGCAACCCCCGGGGGGATGCCGTTTGGGAGGACTTTTTATTACTTAGGCGAGTACTGGACTACAGCTAAGCCTCCGAGTGAGAGGCAGACTCACCACTTGGTAGGATTTTCAAACTTACGCGAGCACTGGGCTGCAGCTAAGCCCCCGAGTGGGAGGCAGACTCACCACTCGGTAGGATTTTTCAAACTTAGGCGAGCACTGGGATGCAGCTAAGCCCTCGAGTGGGAGGCGGACTCACCACTCGTTAGGATTTTCAAACTTAGGTGAGCACTGGGCTATAGCTAAGCCCCCTAGTGGGAGGCAGTCTCACCACTCGGTAGGATTTTTCAAACTTAGGCGAGCACTAGGCTGCAGCTAAGCCCCCGAGTAGGAGGCAGACTCGCCACTCGGTAGGATTTTTCAAACTTAGGCGAGCACTGGGCTGCAGCTTAGCCCCCGAGTGGGAGGCGGACTCACCACTCGGTAGGATTTTCAAACTTAGGTGAGCACTAGGTTGCAGCTAAGCTCCCGAGTGGGAGGCAGACTCACCACACGGTAGGATTTTTCAAACTTAGGCGAGCACCGAGCTGCAGCTAAGCCCTCGAGTGGGAAGCGGACTCACCACTCGGTAGGATTTTCAAACTTAGCTGAGCACGGGGCTGCAGCTAACCCCCGAGTGGGAGGCAGACTCACCAGTCGGTAGGATTTTTCAAACTTAGGCGAGCACTGGGCTGCATCTAAGCCCCCGAGTGGGAGGCAGACTCACCACTCGGTAGGATTTTTCAAACTTAGGCGAGCACTGGGCTTCAGCTAAGCCCCCGAGTGGGAGGCGGACTCACCACTCGGTAGGATTTTTATAACTTCATCTTAGGCGAAACAGATTCGCAGCTAAGGCAACACATACAAAAGAAATAAACAACAATCATTCGGAAGACTGTAAAATTATGTCTTTTGAGAACCAAACTAGTAGGTACTTCTTATTACATCTCATCAGTCTAAATACTTAAGAGTAAAAATGGCGGAGCAGTTTCGCATTCCAAGCATGTGGTTCATCTTTGTTGTGCTCGACGTTGAAGAGACGGTATGCCCCGTTGTGGAGCACCTTGGTGACGATGAAAGGGCCTTCCCAAGCGGGGGCGAGCTTGTGTGGCTTCTGCTGATCAACTCGGAGGACCAAGTCCCCTTCCTGGAATGCACGACCCCTTACGTTCCTGGCATGGAATCGACGCAAGTCTTGCTGATAAATGGTCGACCGAATCAAGGCCATCTCTCTTTCTTCCTCCAGGAGGTCGACTGCATCTTGTTGAGCCTTCTCTGCTTCCTCTTCTGAGAAGAGTTTGACTCGGGGAGCGTTGTGGAGCAAATTGCTCGGCAAAACGGCTTCGGCTCCGTAGACTAAAAAGAATGGAGTCCGTCCAGTCGACCGATTGGGGGTCGTCCTCAGCCCCCAAAGCACTGATGGGAGCTCATCGACCCAAGCTCCTGCCGCGTGCTTGAGGTCGCGCATTAACTGGGGCTTCAGTCCTTTGAGAATCAATCCATTCGCTCGCTCAGCCTGCCCATTCGACTGAGGATGGGCGACCGGAGCGTAATCGACCCTCGTGCCTTGGAATCACAAAAGGCTCTGAACTCATCAGAGTCGAAGTTCGATCCGTTATCCGTGATGATGGTGTGTGGTATGCCATACCTGAATATCAACTCTATGATGAAGCTCACAGCAGTACTTGCTTCAAGGTTTTTAATGGTCTTGGCTTCGATCCACTTGGTAAACTTGTGGACTGCTACCAGCATGTGGGTAAATCCGCTCCTGCCGGTCCTCAGAGGTCCAACCATGTCCAATCCCCAAACAGCAAAAGGCCAGACGAGTGGAATAGTCTTCAGAGCTGATGCAGGTTTGTGGGACATGTTGGAATAAAACTGACAACCTTCACACTTGTCCACTATTTCCTTTGCCATCTCATTGGCGTGCGGCCAATAAAACCCGGCTCGGTATGCTTTGGCCACGATGGTCCGAGAGGACGCATGGTGACCACAGGTCCCTGAGTGAATATCATTGAGGATCATTCGGCCTTCTTCTAGCATGATGCACTTCTGGCAGACCCCAGTTACACTTTCTCTGAACAACTATCCTGTTATCACAGTAAAGGCTTTAGACCGTCGAACGATCTGTCGAGCCTCTTATTCATCTTCTAGGAGTTCCTTCCTAAGAATGTATGCAATTTATGGCACTGTCCAGTCAGGAGTGATGACCAAAACCTCCATGACTAAGTCGACCACAACTGGGATTTTGACTTCAGTCAGATCTGTGGCACTCTTGGGCTGTGGTGACTCTTCAGTGAAAGGATCTTCCTGTACAGAAGGTGAATGAATATGTTCCAAAAACACGTTTCGGGGAATGGCCTCTCTCTTTGATCCTATCTTTGCCAAGTCATCTGTAGCTTGATTTTTCAGTCGGGGTATGTGGTGAAGCTCCAAACCTTCAAACCTCTTTTCCAGCTTTCTTACTGCATTGCAGTAACCAGTCATGGTTGGGCTCCTGACATCCCATTCCTTCATCACCTGATTAACCACCAAATCTGAGTCGCCATAGACCATAAGGCGACGAACGCCGAGTGAAATGGCGATATGCAACCCGTATAAAAGTGCTTCATACTCGGCTTCATTATTGGAGGAATCAAAATGAATCTGGAGGACATAACTAAGCTTGTCTCCATGGGGGGATACCAATACTACCCCCACACCTGAACCATTTAGCATCTTGGAGCCATCAAAGAACATGATCCAATGCTCCGAGTGAACTTGAGTCGGTAATTGCTGCTCAATCCACTAGGCATGGAAATCTGTGATTGCTTGGGATTTGATCGCTTTCTTTGCTTCGAACTTGATATCCAATGGAACGAGTTCAATCGCCCATTTTGCCACTCGACCAGTTGCATCTCTGTTAGTCAGAATTTCAGATAGTGGCGCGTCGCTGACGACTGTAATGGAGTGGTCAGAGAAATAATGTGCAACCTTCTTCATGGTCATGAATATTCCATAGACAAGCTTCTGATAATGTGGATATCGTTGCTTGGATGGAGTCAGAACTTCAGAGAGATAATAGACTGGGTGTTGAACCTTGTAAGCTTTTCCTTCTTCTTCTCGCTCGACCGTGAGCACTGTACTGACGACTTGTCCAGTGGCTGCAATGTAAAGCAGTAAAGGTTCTTTGCTGATTGGTGCAGCAAGCACCGGCTGGGTGAATGCAGGGTTTTGAGCTCTGCAAACGCTGCATAAGCTTCTTCAGTCCACTCAAACTTATCAGACTTCTTCATCAATAGGTAAAGAGGCAAGGCCTTTTCACCGAGACGGGAAATGAATCGACTCAGGGCGGCCAGACAACCAGTTAGCTTCTGAATGTCATGCACTCGCACGGGGCGTTTCATTCGGAAGATTGTATCAACCTTTTCTGGATTGGCATCGATCCCTCGTTCGGAAACAAGAAAACCGAGTAACTTTCCTCCTGGAACTCTGAATGTGCACTTTGACGGATTGAGCTTGATATCGTACCTCCTCAGGTTGGCAAAGGTTTCTGCAAGGTCTTTCAATAGGTCGGAACCTTTGCGAGACTTGACTACAATGTCATCCATGTATGCTTCCACATTCTGACTGATTTGAGTGAGCAGGCACTTTTGAATCATTCTCATGAATGTGGCTCCGGCATTTTTCAGACCAAAAGGCATGGTGACATAGCAAAAGCACCCGAATGGGGTGATGAAGGCTGTTTTTACTTAATCAGGACCATATAGTCGGATCTGATGGTATCTGGAATATGCATCTAAGAAAGACAAGCGCTCGCACCCCGCAGTCGAGTCAACAATCTGATTGATGCGAGGGAGAGGGAAGTGATCTTTCGGGCAGGCCCGATTGATATGCTTGAAATCAATGCACATACGAAGTGAATCATCCTTCTTGGGGACCACGAGTACATTGGCTAGCCACTCAGAGTGGTAGATTTTCACGGATGAACTTTGCTGCCAACAGCCGAGCCACTTCTTCGCCAATAGCTTTTCTCTTATGGACGGCGGACCACCGAAGGTGCTCTTTGACGGGTTTTACCTTGGGGTCGACACGCAAACGGTGCTCAGCGAGTCCCCTGGGTACACCTGCATGTCAGAGCGTTTCCACGCGAAGATGTCCCAGTTCTGATGGAGGAACTGGATGAACGCTTCTTCCTATTTACTGTCGAGTGTTGTTGATATATGAGTCGGTGCAGCATTGGGATCCATCGGGTGAATATGAACTGGCTTCGTCTCACCAGTCGACTGGAATGCGGAATCTGTGGCAGGCTTCTTGGCCCAAAGCAAGTCACTCGGATCTGCATTCTTCTGATATTCTTGGAACTCGACTGCTGCCATCTGTGCGTTGGCGATTTTGGAACCTTTCTGGAAACATTCCTCAGCCTTCTGCCGATTGCCAGTGATTGTGATCACACCTTTGGGGCCAGGCATCTTCAGTTTGAGGTACACATAACATGGTTGAGCCATAAAACGTGCATAGGCTGGCCTACCCAGAATGGCATGATAGGCACTCTGGAAATCCACGACCTCAAATGTCAACTTCTCCTTTCGGTAATGCTTGGAGTCACCGAAAACCACGTCAAGGGCGATCTGGCCGAGTGATTTGGCTTTCTTTACAGGGATAACACCATGAAAACTCATGTTGCTCTCGCTAAGCTTGGACCTTGGAATGCCCATCCCCTTCAGGGTTTCAACGTAAAGGATGTTTAGACCACTGCCACCGTCCATTAGTACTTTGGTCAGTTGAGTGCCTCCAACCACTGGGTCGACCACCAGCGCTTGCCTCCCAGGGATGGCCACACGAGCAGGATGGTCAGACTGGTTGAACGTGATGGCCGTCTGAGACCACCTCAGGTAGGTGGTCATCGCTGCAGGAGCGACCATATTCACTTCTCTGTTGATGACCTTCAATCGACTCTTACTTTCAACGTCAGCAAAAATCATCAGAGTGGAATTGACTTTGGGATAACCATCGTCCTCCTCTTCATCTTCATCTTTGACCGACTCCTTCTGCTTCTCATTGGGTTGTTTCTCTCGGAACTGCTGGATTAGGAGTCGACATTGTCGAGTGGTATGCTTCGGGTAAATCAGATTACCTTCTTCATCCTTCTTCGTGTGGATGTGGCATGGCAAATCCAGCACATCATTTCCAGCTTGATCCTTCACCTTCTTAGGGGGCTAGGTCCCCTTAGGTTTTCCCTTAAACTTTCCTGGACTCACTGCCGCAATCTCTCCAGGTGCCGCTGGCTCGGCTTTGCGCTTCTGTTTCCGACTGGAGTTACCTCCACCGGCCTCTTGGCCGACTGGTTTGCTCTTCCCCCTACGGAGTCGATCCTCTTCTTCTCCGTTAGCGTACCGGGTGGCTATCTCCATCATTCGAGTCAGGGTCATATCCCCAGTTCGACTGAATTTCAAGACCAACTCCCTGTATTTTGACGCCTTCCTTGAAAGCACATACAACTTGATGCTCTGATACATTCCCAACTGTGTGATGTAAGGTGGTCCATCTCTGGATGAACTCCCTCAAAGTCTCATTCGGCTTCTGCACACAATGCTGCAACTCGAGCAATCCTGCTGGTCGCTTGCATGTGCCCTCAAAAGTTCTTACGAACACTCGAGATGGCTCCTCCCAACTGTGAATACTGCCTGGAGTCAACTGAGTCAGCCACGCTCGGGCCGACCCTTCCAACATAAGAGGGAGATGCTTCATCGCTATCTCATCGTTACCACCTCCAATCTGCACAGCCACTCGGTAATCTTCAAGCAAGTTTCAGGCTTCGATTCACCGGTGAACTTACTGACCCCGGACGCCAGCCTGAAGTTGGGAGGTATCACTACTGCCCTGATGGCCCTGCTAAAACACTCGGGACCAGAAACATGCACTCGGCTACCATTTGGACGATCTCTGCCAGGGTCTTCTCTGTGTGCTCTGTTCCGGTCGACCAGGCCTTGAACGAGGATAGACCTCATGTCGAAGCCCGGTTCCCTTGGATCGACTGAAGCCCTACGCTCGCCACTGTGATGGCGCCTGTCATTGTTACGCCGAGGCACATACGACGCACTCCTCGGGGGAGGCGTGAGTCCGCGACAGCGATTGTCATGGTCGAATGGATGATCATACTTCCCACAGCCTTCATGCCACGGAGGCGATCTTGGGCTGTGAGCCGACTAAACCGTGTCTGCTGCAACGGATCTGCTGTGGATCCTATTCCGCGACTGAGATATTGCTGTATTCTGCTCTCCTGCTGCCCTGAGCAGGGCCCGGATCTGCATCAACCCTCTGCCAACTTCTGACTGGGAAGGTTGGATCGACTCTGCTATTCGGGCCGCAGCTGTGAGATTCTGAATCGGAGTGCGGTCTACCTTAGGTGGAGGCGGAAAAAGGTGTCGTCGACTGGACTCATGGATCCGCTCTTGAGCGCGCTCGTCGAGAGCCCGCTGAAGGTTATCCAGTCGAGTGCGCTTAGCCAAATTATCCAAGCGCACCTCCTCCAAGGCCCGAGCCTCGGGGGTTTCTCCAACAACGGGCGTGTGGAGTGCATCCATGTTGCGGCGACGAAGTTCTTCCCTCTACTACGAAGAGAGGGGATCGGGTCGGTATTCCTCATGGACGCGTGATGGATCGCCGCCTCCATTTCCGCCGCCCTCACGGCGGAAACCGGGCGGGCTGTGAGGCCCATCGACCATCAAGACTTTGGCCGCAGGATCGCTGCTATCGCACTCGGATGCGGTCTCCGCGGAGCCAGTCGACAGATCGAACAGGCCATGGAGAGTTTCATCGGGCTCGATGTCGCGACTTGATGGGTGTCGAATGCCGAGCCACCGCGTGTTTCACCCATCGCTGAAGCCGTGATTGACCAGACCGCTTGCGGCGGCGAACAGCGGGGAGGGAAAACACCGTCGGAGCCGACTGATACTGAATCGACGGTGCCGGAGAAGGACGCCGCGAATGCACGCGCGGAAGTGCGTCGCCCCTCGGACGGGGAGCGCCTCAGTGTCCAGGGGAGCTTCTTGAAGCCACGCGGAGTCGTCGGCGACGAAAACGAGCGCGCCGAGACGGATCTCGTGGCCCTCAGCTAATCTGCCGCCAGAAACCATGATGATGATGATCGGTAAAACTTGCAACTTCACCAACAAGTCGCTAAGACACCTGCCCCATGGTGGGAGCCAACTGTAGTGGTACTAAGAATGATAGTAGGAAGGAGGGTAGGTATGGAGAGGCAAGATCTTAGCTATGGTGACGATGTACACACGAGGTTTACGAGTTCATTGTTGGGGAAGATAGCAGAAATTCAAAATTTTCCTACGTGTCACCAAGATCTATCTATGGAGAGACCAGCAACGAGTAGAAAGAGAGTGCATCTACATACCCTTGTAGATCTCTAAGCGGAAGCGTTCAAGTGAACGGGGTTGATGGAGTCGTACTCGTCGTGATTCAAATCACCGATGATCATAGTGCCGAACGGACGGCACCTCCGCGTTCAACACACGTACAGCCCGGTGACGTCTCCCACGCCTTGATCCAGCAAGGAGAGAGGGAGAGGTTGAGGAAGACTCCATCCAACAGCAGCACCACGGCGTGGTGGTGGTGGAGGAGCGTGGCAATCCAGCAGGGCTTCGCCAAGCACCATGGGAGAGGAGGAGTAGGAAGAGAGGTAGGGCTGTGCCAGAACTTCGTGTATAGCTCCCATGCGCCTCCCCACTATATATAGGGGTGGAGGGGCTGGTTTCTTGCCCTCCAAGTCCATTGGGGGGTTGGCCAAGGTGGGAGGAAAAGAAATCTCATTATTTCCTTCCCCACCGATTGTTATCCCCCCTTTTTAGGGATCTTGATCTTATCCCTTCGGGATATGATCTTATTCCTTCTAAGGTGGGATCTTGGTGCGCCTTGACCAGGGGTGTGGGGCCTTGCCCCCACTACCCACGTCCATGTGGGTCCCCCCATGCAGGTGGGCCCCACTCCGGAACCTTCTAGAACCTTCCCGGTACAATACCGAAAAATCCTGAACATTTTCCGGTGGCCAAAATAGGACTTCCCATATATAAATCTTTACCTCCGGACCATTCCGGAACTCCTCGTGACGTCCGGGATCTCATCCGGGACTCTGAACAACATTCGGTAACCACATACAAACTTCCTTTATAACCCTAGCGTCATCGAACCTTAAGTGTGTAGACCCTACGGGTTCGGGAGACATGTAGACATGACCGAGACGTTCTCCGGTCAATAACCAACAGCGGGATCTGGATACCCATGATGGCTCCCACATGTTCCACGATGATCTCATCGGATGAACCACGATGTCAAGGACTTAATCAATCCCGTATTCAATTCCCTTTGTCTATCGGTATGTTACTTGCCCGAGATTCGATCGTCGGTATCCAATACCTTGTTCAATCTCGTTACCGGCAAGTCACTTTACTCGTTCCGTAACACATCATCCCGTGATCAACTCCTTGGTCACATTGCGCATATGATGATGTCCTATCGAGTGGGCCCAGAGATACCTCTCCGTTTACACGGAGTGACAAATCCCAGTCTCGATCCGCATAAAACAATAGATACTTTCGGAGATACCTGTAGTGCACATTTATAGTCACCCAGTTACGTTGTGACGTTTGATACACCCAAAGCACTCCTACGGTATCCAGGAGTTACACGCTCTCATGGTCGAAGGAAGAGATACTTGACATTGGCAAAGCTCTAGCAAATGAACTACACGATCTTTTGTGCTAGTCTTAGGATTGGGTCTTGTCCATCACATCATTCTCGTAATGATGTGATCCCGTTATCAACGACTTCCAATGTCCATAGCCAGGAAACCATGACTATCTGTTGATCACAACGAGCTAGTCAACTAGAGGCTCACTAGGGACATATTGTGGTCTATGTATTCACATGTGTATTACGATTTCCGGATAATACAGTTATAGCATGAATAAAAGACAATTATCATGAACAAGGAAATATAATAATAATACTTTTATTATTGCCTCTAGGGCATATTTCCAACAGTCTCCCACTTGCACTAGAGTCAATAATCTAGTTCACATTGCCATGTGATTAACACTCACAGGTCACATTGCCATGTGACTAATACCCAAGAGTTTACTAGAGTCAGTAGTCTAGTTCACATCACTATGTGATTAACTCTCAATGAGTTTTATGTTTAATCATGTTGCTTGTGAGAGAGGTTTTAGTCAACGGGTCTGAACCTTTCAGATCCGTGTGTGCTTTACAAATCTCTATGTCATCTCCTAGATGCAGCTACCACGCTCTATTTGGAGCTATTCCAAACAACCGTTCTACTTGGAGCTATTCTAAATTATTGCTCCATTATATGTATCCGGTCTCTCTACTCAGAGCTATCCGGATAGGTGTCAAGCTTGCATCATCGTAACCTTTACGACGAACTCTTTTACCACCTCCATAATCGAGAAAATTCCTTAGTCCACTAGTTACTAAGGATAACTTTGACCGCTGTCCTGTGAGCCATTCTTGGATCACTCTTGTACCCCTTGACTGACTCATGGCAAGGCACACTTCAGGTGCGGTACACAGCATAGCATACTGAAGAGCCTACGTCTTAAGCATAGGGGACGACCTTCGTCCTTTCTCTCTATTCTGCCGTGGTCGAGCTTTAAGTCTTAACTTCGTACCTTACAACTCAGGCAAGAACTCCTTCTTTGACTAGTCCATCTTGAACACCTTCAAGATCATGTCAAGGTATGTGCTCATTTGAAAGTATTATTAA
>NC_041391.1:675149968-675192707 GCF_002162155.2 Triticum dicoccoides
CAATGTTCAAGTAGCTTAATCCAGGCTTTCCATTGAAAAACACTTTCAAAATAACCCTATATGCTTTCCAGAAATTCTACGTCATTTCTGATCAACAATATGTCAACAACATATACTCATCAGAAATTCTATAGTGCTCCCACTCACTTCTTTGGAAATACAAGTTTCTCATAAACTTTGTACAAACCCAAAATTTTTGATCATCATCAAAGCATACATTCCAACTCCGAGATGCTCACTCCAGTCCTTAGAAGGATTGCTGGAGCTTTGCATACTTATTAGCATCTTTCAGGATTGACAAAACCTTCCGGTTGTATCACATACAACCTTTCCTCATTAAAATCGTCGAGGAAACAATGTTTTGACATCCTATCTGCAAGATTTCATAAATAATGCAGTAATCGCTAATATAATTCCAACAGACTCTTAGCATCGCTACGAGTGAGAAAATCTCATCGTAGTCAACTCCTTGAACTTGTCGGAAAACATCTTAACGACTAGTCAAGCTTTCTTAATGGTGACATTTACCATCATTGTCCGTCTTCCTTTTGAAATCCATCTGTACTCATTAGCCTTACGACCATCGAGCCATTCTGCCAAAGTCTACACTTTGATTTCATACATGGATCCTCTCTCGGATTTTATGGCCTCAAGCCATTTATCGGAATCCGGGCCCACCATCGCTTCTCCATAGCTCGTAGGTTCATTGTTGTCTAGCAACATGACCTTCAAGACAGGATTACGTACCACTCTGAAGTAGTACGCATCCTTGTCATCCTACGAGGTTTGGGAGTGACTTGATCCGAAGTTTCATGATCAATATCATAAGCTTCCACTTCAATTGGTGTAGGTGCCACAGGAACAACTCCCTGTGCCCTGTCACACACTAGTTGAAGAGACAGTTCAATAACCTCATCAAGTCTCCACCATCCTCCCACTCAATTCTTTCGAGAGAAACTTTTCCTCGAGAAAGGACCCGATTCTAGAAACAATCCATATTGCTTTCGGATCTGAATTAGGAGGTATACCCAACTGTTTTGTGTTTCCTATGAAGATGCATTTTATCCGCTTTGGGTTCGAGCTTATCAACCTGAAACTTTTTCATATAAGCGTCGCAGCCCCAAACTTTTAAGAAACGACAACTTAGATTTCTCTAAACCATAATTCCTACGGTGTCATCTCATCGGAATTACGTGGTGCCCTATTTAAAGTGAATGTGGTTGTCTCTAATGCCTAACCCATGAACGATAGTGGTAATTCGATAAGAGACATCATGGTACGCACCATATCCAATAGGGTGCAACTATGATGTTCGGACACACCATCACATTATGGTGTTCCAGGTGGTATTAATTGCGAAACAATTTCCACAATGTCTTAATTGTGTGCCAAAACTCGTAACTCAGATATTCATCTCTGTGATCATATCATAGACATTTTATCCTCTTGTCACAATGATCTGCTACTTCACTCTGAAATTACTTGAACCATTCAATAATTCAGACTTGTGTTTCATCAAGTAAATATACTCAACATTTACTCGAATCATCTGTGAAGTAAGAACATAATGATATTCACTGCATGCCTCAGCACTCATTCGACTGCACACATCAAAATGTGTTACTTCCAACAAGTTGCTATCTTGTTCCATCTTACTGAAAATGAGGCTTTTCAGTCATCTTGCCCATGTGGTATGATTTGCATATCTCAAGTGATTCAAAATCAAGTGAGTCCGAACGATCCATTTGCATGGAGTTTCTTCATGCATATACACCAATAGACATGGTTCGCATGTCTCAAACTTTTCAAAACGAGTGAGTCCAAAGATCCATCAACATGGAGCTTCTTCATGCGTTTTATACCATTATGACTTACATGGCAGTGCCACAAGTAAGTGGTACTATCATTACTATCTTATATCTTTTGGCATGAAAATGTGTATCACTACGATCGAGATTCAATAAACCATTCAGGTTTAATACTAATCTTGATGGTAGAGGGAGCGTGCGATGTTTGATAATATCAAACTTGGAAACACTTCCAACACATATCGTCAGCTCACCTTTAGCTAGTCTCCGTTTATTCCGTAGCTCTTTATTTCGAGTTACTAACACTTAGCAACCGAACCGGTATCCAATACCCTGGTGCTACTAGGAGTACTAGTAAAGTACACATTAACATAATGTATATCCAATATACTTCTATCGACCTTGCCAGCCTTCTCATCTACCAAGTATCTAGGGTAATGCTGCTCCAGTGGTTGTTCCCCTTATTACAGAAGCACTTAGTCTCGGGTTTGGGTTCAACCTTGGGTTTCTTCACTAGAGCAGCAGCTGAATTGCCGTTTCATGAAGTATCCCTTTGTTCCCTTGCCCTTCTTGAAACTAGTGGTTTCACCAACCATCAACAATTGATGCTCCTTCTTGATTTCTACTTTCGCGGTGTCAAACATCATGAATATTTCAAGGATCATCATATCTATCCCTGATATGTTATAGTTAATCACGAAGCTCTAGCAGCTTGGTGGCAATGACTTTGGGGAAACATCACTATCTCATCTGGAGGATCAACTCCCACTCAATTCAAGTGATTGTTGTGCTCATACAATCTGAGCACAAGCTCAACGATTGAGCTTTTCTCCCTTAGTTTGCAGGCTAAGAAAATCGTCGGAGGTCTTATACCTCTTGACGTGGGCACGAGCCTGAAATCCCAATTTCAGCCCTCGAAACATCTCATATGTTCTGCGACATTTCGAAAACGTCTTTGGTGCCTCTACTTAAACCATTTAATTGAACTATCACGTAGTTATCAAAACGTGTATGTCCGATGTTCGCAACATCGACAAACGACGTTGGGGTTCAGCACACTGAGCGGTGCATTAAGGACATAAGCTTTCTACTGATCGCATAATCGCTACTATCAACTTTCAACTATATTTTCTCTAGGAGCATATCTAAACGGTGGAACTAAAGCGCGAGCTTACGACATAATTTGCAAAAGGTCTTTTGACTATGTTCAGGATAATTAAGTTCATCTTATGAACTCCCACTTAGATAGACATCCCTCTGGTCATCTAAGTGATCACATGATCCGAGTCAACTAGGCCGTGTCCGATCATCACGTGAGACGGACTAGTCATCATCGGTGAACATCTTCATGTTGATCGTATCTACCATACGACTCATGCTCGACCTTTCGGTCTCCGTGTTCCGAGGCCATGTCTGCACATGCTAGGCTCGTCAAGTTAACCCTAAGTGTTTTCGCTGTGTAAAACTGTCTTACACCCGTTGTATGTGAACGTAAGAATCCATCACACCCGATCATCACGTGGTGCTTAGAAGCGACGAACTGTAGCAACGGTGCACAGTTAGGGGAGAACACTTCTTGAAATTTTGTAAGGGATCATCTTATTTACTACCGTCATCCTAAGCAAACAAGATGCATAAACATGATAAACATCACATGCAATCAAATAGTGACATGATATGGCCAATATCATTTTGCTCCTTTTGATCTTCATCTTCGGGGCTCCATGATCATCATCGTCATCGGCACGACACCATGATCTCCATCATCATGATCTCCATTATCGTGTCTTCATGAAGTTGTCACGCCAACGACTACTTCTACTTCTATGACTAACACGTTTAGCAATAAAGTAAAGTAGTTTACATGGCGTTCTTCAATGACACGCAGGTCATACAATAAATAAAGACAACTCCTATGGCTCCTGCCGGTTGTCATACTCATCGACATGCAAGTCGTGAATCCTATTACAAGAACATGATCAATCTCATACATCACATATCATTCATCACATTCTTCTTGGCCATATCACATCACATAGCATACCCTACAAAAACAAGTTAGACGTCCTCTAATTGTTGTTGCATGTTTTACGTGGCTGCTATGGGTTTCTAGCAAGAACGTTTCTTACCTACGCAAGACCACAACGTGATATGCCAATTGCTATTTACCCTTAATAAGGACCCTTTTCATCGAATCCGTTCCGACTAAAGTGGGAGAGACTGGCACCCGCTAGCCACCTTATGCACCAAGTGCATGTCAATCGGTGGAACCTGTCTCACGTAAGAGTACGTGTAAGGTCGGTCCGGGCCGCTTCATCCCACAATACCGTCGAAACAAGATTGGACTAGTAACGGTAAGCATATTGAACAACATCAACGCCCACAACTACTTTGTGTTCTACTCGTGCGAAGAATCTACGCAATAGACCTAGCTCATGATGCCACTGTTGGGGAACGTAGCAGAAATTCAAAATTTTCCTACGTGTCACCAAGATCTATCTATGGAGAGACCAGCAACGAGTAGAAAGAGAGTGCATCTACATACCCTTGTATATCGCTAAGCGGAAGCGTTCAAGTGAACGGGGTTGATGGAGTCGTACTCGTCGTGATTCAAATCACCGATGATCATAGTGCCGAACGGACGGCACCTCCGCGTTCAACACACGTACAGCCCGGTGACGTCTCCCACGCCTTGATCCAGCAAGGAGAGAGGGAGAGGTTGAGGAAGACTCCATCCAACAGCAGCACAACGGCGTGGTGGTGGTGGAGGAGCGTGGCAATCCAGCAGGGCTTCGGCAAGCACCATGGGAGAGGAGGAGTAGGAAGAGAGGTAGGGCTGTGCCAGAACTTCGTGTATAGCTCCCATGCGCCTCCCCACTATATATAGGGGTGGAGGGGCTGGTTTCTTGCCCTCCAAGTCCATTGGGGCGTTGGCCAAGGTGGGAGGAAAAGAAATCTCATTATTTCCTTCCCCACCGATTGTTATCCCCCCCTTTTTAGGGATCTTGATCTTATCCCTTCGGGATATGATCTTATTCCTTCTAAGGGGGGATCATGGTGCGCCTTGACCAGGGGTGTGGGGCCTTGCCCCCACTACCCACGTCCATGTGGGTCCCCCCATGCAGGTGGGCCCCACTCCGGAACCTTCTAGAACCTTCCCGGTACAATACCGAAAAATCCCGAACATTTTCCGGTGGCCAAAATAGGACTTCCCATATATAAATCTTTACCTCCGGACCATTCCGGAACTCCTCGTGACGTCCGGGATCTCATCCGGGACTCCGAACAACATTCGGTAACCACATACAAACTTCCTTTATAACCCTAGCGTCATCGAACCTTAAGTGTGTAGACCCTACGGGTTCGGGAGACATGTAGACATGACCGAGACGTTCTCCGGTCAATAACCAACAGCGGGATCTGGATACCCATGATGGCTCCCACATGTTCCACGATGATCTCATCGTATGAACCACGATGTCAAGGACTTAATCAATCCCGTATTCAATTCCCTTTGTCTATCGGTATGTTACTTGCCCGAGATTCGATCGTCGGTATCCAATACCTTGTTCAATCTCGTTACCGGCAAGTCACTTTACTTGTTCCGTAACACATCATCCCGTGATCAACTCCTTGGTCACATTGCGCATATGATGATGTCCTACCGAGTGGGCCCAGAGATACCTCTCCGTTTACACGGAGTGACAAATCCCAGTCTCGATCCGCATAAAACAATAGATACTTTCGGAGATACCTGTAGTGCACATTTATAGTCACCCAGTTACGTTGTGACGTTTGATACACCCAAAGCACTCCTACGGTATCCAGGAGTTACACGCTCTCATGGTCGAAGGAAGAGATACTTGACATTGGCAAAGCTCTAGCAAATGAACTACACGATCTTTTGTGCTAGTCTTAGGATTGGGTCTTGTCCATCACATCATTCTCCTAATGATGTGATCCCGTTATCAACGACATCCAATGTCCATAGCCAGGAAACCATGACTATCTGTTGATCACAACGAGCTAGTCAACTAGAGGCTCACTAGGGACATATTGTGGTCTATGTATTCACACGTGTATTACGATTTCCGGATAATATAGTTATAGCATGAATAAAAGACAATTATCATGAACACGGAAATATAATAATAATACTTCTATTATTGCCTCTAGGGCATATTTCCAACATTCATGCCCTTCTCGGAGGAAGTAACAGCCCTACGTCTCGGTGCCCGGAGGCGGTCGATTGGATTATGTGTGTTGTATTACAGGGGGTGTGAACCCTTGTGCAAGAGGAGGAGGGTGGCTTATATAGAGTGCGCCAAGACCCCTGCCCGCCTCCATTACAAGGGGCTTAATGTACATAAAGTAAGGAACGTTACTAGTAACGCCAGTCTTAAGTATTCTTAATGCTCATAAAGACTAAGGAGTGAACGTCCGGCCGTTGCGTGCTCTTCCGACTCCTGGTCTTCGATATAGTCGAGTGACTCCCCATATGGTCGAGTGACGGTAGGGGTAACCGTCGAGTGATGTGATCGTCAAGTGGATGCACTCGACGCACACGACTGGTGTTCTCCTGTTGACTCTTGGTCTTTTTATCTTATGGGGTAGTGACCTTGGGTAGGACGTATAGGTTAGTCCTATGACCCTACCCCAGGTCTGTATCCTCATCATACATACCTGGTTCATTATGTGACAGCAGTATGCATGATAGCTTACTTATCAATTGTTCGCTCCAAATTATCTGATCTGTATGAACAGTTACATTAGTGTAGAATATATCCAATGCCAATGATTTTTTTAGCTCTGCATTGTTCTTATAAGTACATGATGTCCTTTATTAGTGTACTTATAATGACATGTAGTTGTTCATGTACCATCACTCTGCAGCTTATTTTCCTTTGCGCTCCATTTTCTACACATCCGATCTATATTTATTCGTACCATAAGGTTTGTACTGAAGAAGTTTAGTTGTGCATTGCTCTTGGCTGTACCTTTTGCCTGTATCGCTGCACTTACATTTATAGCTACTTGGTCATGTAGCATCACTCTTCATCTTATCTTAAATATTCTCCATTTTTCGTATATTATCACATCTATATTTACTCTTAACAAAATGTAGAATAAAGACAATGCTTATGAAGAAAATTATGTGGTAAACTTCTTGAATTGCCCCGCCATCGGCATGGACAAGTCCTTTATAGAGCATGTCTTCACCAATAATGTAAGTTTGTCCTTCTCAAGCCTTCAAACTTTGTTGTATATATTTGGTTAGGCATGACTGCAACAGCTGTTTATTTTTGGTGTTTGCATCAAATTGCATGTTTAAAGTTTATTATGTAGTTCAACAAAAGTTTGTCCTTCTCAATTTAAGTTTTCAGTTGTACAACCAAGTTCCTTCTTCATACCATGTAAATTAAACTATACAGAGCAAGTGATCTTCTTTTGCACTGCATGTATGCTTCTGTTCTTCATCCGTAATCCAGTGGTGTGGTGAACCTACCCACTACAGCACAATGTCATATTCTGCAATGTCTTAACTATGAACAATGTCATATCATTCTACTATTATTTAAACCATCTCTTTATTTGACAATCTAAAATGGGATAAATTGACAGCACACTAACCATTGATACTTATGAGTTCTTGATCTGTAATCCAGTGGTGTCGTGAAGCTGCCAACTCCTTCACAATGTCATTTCCTGCCATGTCTTGACCTGAACAATACCATATTGTGTTAATGCAATTTTAAACTGTGTCACTTTATTCGTCAGTAAGAAATGTGATGAATTGTCAGCACTGATACTTTTATGCGAAAAACATGTCATATGTCTTCTTGTTTATCTTTCAAAGTGAGGAAGATATAAGTGTTGAACAAGCATAGTCTCATCATCTTGCTCAACTGCTTGCGTTGTAGCTCCCCAGCAAGGCTAACCTTTCTTGAACTCTATTCAAGTCCTGTCGGTTTTGTATATTATTTTGTCAGCGTGTTTATTTGCACTGGTGGCGATCTTTGATGCCCAGTGTATGTAATATGTTGTCTGCTTGTGCTTTATTATCATAGTGGCGAAATTTGATGCCCAGTGGATGTAATATGCCGTAATTTCTTTATTGTATAGTCTAGGTTTTTTCTTATTCACGATGCTGCAGTTATTTTACTGTATATATATCCTGTCTTCGCAGTAAACCGGCCAAACCGTAAAATTACGGTACATAATCAGGCCGTCATGCAATCACGATGTAGGTTGGGCCTGAAACGTGTCGAACAGCTCACGGGCTGGCAGCAGCCCGAAATGGACGCCGGCCCATGATTATGCGAATCAAATCACGGGCTTTTAACAGGGAAAAATTATCTTGGTCCTTGTTTGGCCCAATCAGATATCGGCTATAAGCAGGCCAGATGCAAACCGGGGCGTAGTTAGGCCCAACTATATGACGGGCTTTTAACAAGCCGAAATTAATATAGGGACGAAATGTTAAACGGGCCCTTAACAGGCCGAAACTAATATCAGGCTGAATTACTAAATGGACCTTTAGCAAGTGGGCCCAAAAGCATAGCGTCCAGTTGATGGGCCGAATTTGATATCGGCCATAATTGAGCCCAAAGCCTCTTAAAGGGCCAGACCTGATCTGGGCCGTAATTTGGCCTAGAACGTGGTAGGCTTTTAACGGGCCGGATCTCATATGGGCCATTATTAGGCCCGGAACATGGCAGGCCATTAATGGACCGGATCAAATATGGGCCGACATTTGGCCCAAAACATGGCAGCCAGTTAATGGGCCGGCCTACTAGGGTCCACAAAATCTTGTGGGCCTACAGCTGGCCGGCCCATTAATGTCGGTGAAATCTCGTGGGCCTTTAGCTAGGCCGTCCCATTATGATCCGCAAGAATCTTGTCGGCCATTACCTAGGCCGGCCCATTATAGCACACAAAAATCTTGTGGGCCTTTACCTGGGTTGGCCCATTATGGCCCGCAAAATCTTGTGGGCCTTTAGCTCGGCCAGCCCATTATGGTCCGTAAAATCTCGAGGGCCTTTAGCTGGACCAGCCCATTATGGCCCGCAAAATCTTGTGGGCCTTTAGTTGGGCCGGCCCATTTAAACTTGATGGGCCGGTCCACGTGTCAACATATCATAGGCGTGTCTCGCCCATTGGATGAGTGATACCTGTGCCAACGCAGACCTGACACGTGTTTCCTCCAGCCAATGATGATTTTACACGTGGAAAATCCCCATTGGTCGGGGCTGTTAACGGGTTATCAGATCCAAAACCCGACCCGATAGCTTAACGGCGTTCCGTTACGGTGGATGCCATGTGTCAGTCACCCTTGACGAAAGCACTTCTACGACGCGCGATTTATCATCATGGAAGTGGACACTTCCGTGATGATAATTTTGGTAATGTCATGGAACACTTCTACGACAGCACAGGTATGACTGTCTTGATTCTGTCATAAATTTGTCATGGATGTACATGCATGACAAAAAACGCAACCTACTGTGACAAACGCGTATCATCACGGAAGTGTATTTTTTTTGTAGTGATACGGATGATGAACTTTATGTTGATTCAGATGAGGAGGTAGTAGTGTATTGTCCCACATCTGGTAGAAAGTCTAGGGTAAAGAAGAGGAAGGCCAGGATATGGTATGATTAGAAAATACTTGAGCCACAATAGCAAATATGTTGGCACATGTGTTTCCTTGATGTTTACCAGTTTAGAAGAGCTTTGGTTAATTTGCATGTCACACAAAGAAGGAACTACCATTGCCACAGGAACAACAAAGATAGGATTATAGTTGATTGTCTTGAGGAGGGCTGCCCCTTTCACATGGTTGCATCTGTTATTGCAAATGAAAAAACATTCTGTATTAGGAAGCTGCAACTACAACATACATGTGCTCCAAGTGGTGAGAATTGCAAGGTTCCTGTTAGGTTTGTGGCCAAAGCAGTTGAAGACAGATTTAGGACATATCCTAAAGCAGGTATTGAGACTTTCATAGACAAGGCAAAGGAGAAGTATGGTGTGGAGGTTGGAAAGATGAAGGCTTACAGGGCAAGGCAGCAAGCTCTGAGTGTTGTGCATGGTGACCAGGAAGCACAATACTCTAGGATTAGAGACTATATTCAAGTTGTTTTGGACACAAATCCTGGGAGCAGATGCATTGGGACAACTAGAGTGGTGAAAGAACATCCAAGCAAAAATCCAAGATTTCATAGACTTTTCATTTATCTAGCAGCACAAAGAGAGGGTTTTCTTAAAGGATGTAGACCTTTCATTGGTATGTTTTTTGTGCACCAAATTGTTATGTTCCATTGGTATGTTTCATTTCTTTGTTTGCTCTTTTTTGTTTCACTTTTTCAGGTCTTGATGGGTGTTTTGTGAAGTTAAACACAGGTCAACAAATCTTAGCTGCTACTGGCAGAGATGGAAACAATAATATATTTCCTTTGGCCTTTGGAGTAGTTGAGAAGGAGGACACCCCTACTTGGTGCTGGTTTTTAACTCAACTGAAGATAGTTCTTGGGGGAGAATCAGGACAATTTGGAAATTACACAATAATTTCAGACAGGCAGAAGGTAATTTCCTTAGCACATTCATTTGCTTTACTGATACGTCTCCAACGTATCTATAATTTTTGATTGCTCCATGCTACTTTATCTACTGTTTTAGGCATTATTGGGCTTTATTATCCACTTTTATATTATTTTTGGGACTAACCTATTAACCGGAGGCTCAGCCCAGATTTGCTATTTTATGCCTATTTTAGTGTTTCGAGGAAAAGGAATATCAGACGGAGTCAAAACGGAACGAAATCAACTGGAGAAGTTATTTTTGGAAGGAAAGCAAACCAGGGAACTTGGAGTGCACGTCAGGGGAGATACGGGCTGCCCACGAGGGTGGGGGCGCCCCCCTGCCTCGTGGGGCCCTTGTAGCTCCTCCGACGTACCCCCTGCACCCATATATACTCTTGTACCCTAAAACTTCCAGAACGGAAGATAGATCGGGAGTTCCGCTGCCGCAAGCCTCTGTAGCCACCAAAAACCTCTCAGGAGCCCTTCCCGGCACCGTGCCGGAGGGGGAATCCTTCACCGGTGGCCATCTTCATCATCCCGGCGCTATCCATGACAAGGAGGGAGTAGTTCACCCTCGGGGCTGAGGGTATGTACCAATAGCTATGTGTTTTGATCTCTCTCTCTCTCTCTCTCTCTCTCTCTCTCTCTCTCTCTCTCTCTCTCGTGTTCCCTCTATGGCACGATCTTGATGTATCCCAAGCTTTGTTATTGTAGTTGGATCTTATGATGTTTCTCCCCCTTTACTCTCTTGTGATGAATTGAGTTTCCCCTTTGAAGTTATCTTATCGGATTGAGTCTTTTATGAGACCACTTGATGTATGTCTAGCGATCCACTTGATGTATGTTTTGGTGATCAACTTGCGGGTTTCGTGACATTGGGAACCTAGGCATAGGGGTTGGCACACGTTCTTGAATCTCTAGTAGAAACTTTGGGGCACTCTTTGAAGTACTTTTATGTTGGTTGGATGAATCTGAGATTGTGTGATCCATATCGTATAATCATGCCCACGGATATTTGAGGTGACAATGGAGTATCTAGGTGACATTAGGGTTTTGGTTGATTTGTGTCTTAAGGTGTTATTCTAGTATGAACTTTATGATGGATTGAGCGGAAAGAATAGCTTTATGTTATTTTACTACGAACTCTTGAATAGATAGAACAGAAAGGATAACTTTGAGGTGGTTTCGTACCCTACCATAATCTCTACGTTTGTTCTCCGCTATTAGTGGCTTTGGAGTGACTCTTTGTTGCATGTTGAGGGCTTGTTATATGATCTATCTATGTTATTATTGTTGAGAGAACTTGCACTAGTGAAAGTATGAACCCTAGGCCTTGTTTCCTCTCATTGCAATACTGTTTACGCTCACTTTTACTGCTCGTTACCTTTCTGTTATTATTTCAGATTACAAAAACCTATATCTACTATCTATTTTGCACTTGTATCACCATCTCTTCGCCGAACTAGTGCACCTATACAATTTACCATTGTATTGGGTGTGTTGGGGACACAAGAGACTCTTTGTTATTTGGTTGCAGGGTTGCTTGAGAGAGACCATCTTCATCCTACGCCTCCTACGGATTGATAAACCTTAGGTCATCCACTTGAGGGAAATTTGCTACTGTCCTACAAACTTGTGCACTTGCAGGCCCAACAACGTCTACAAGAAGAAGGTTGTGTAGTAGACATCAAGCTCTTTTCTGGCGCCGTTGCCGGGGAGGTTAGCGCTTGAAGGTATATCTTTAGATCTTGCAATCGAATCTTTTTGTTTCTTGTTTTATCACTAGTTTAGTTTATAAAAGAAAACTACAAAAAAATGGAATTGAGTTTGTCTCATACGCTTCATCTTTTTAATATCTTTCGTGAGAATGATGGAAAGGAAAATTGTGCTCAAGTGCTAGAAGAAGAAATCTCTAAATTGTTTGGCACTAAATATTCGAATGATGAGCATGATTGTAATGTTGTTAGTACGAATTCTTTGAATATCCATGATGCTAATGATGATTGCACTGGTTATGATGAAAATGTCTCCTATAAGCATGTTGATTTTCGTGGAGTAGATTGGATTTGCATGGACACACCAAATAGAGAAGATAGATATTGGAAGAGGCATAAGTACTTAGAAACTAAATTTTTGCAAGAAAGGCTAGATGTTTGTGTTGAAGATTTAAATTATCTTGGCCGTACTTGTGGACTTTGCAATGAAAGTGGTCATTTAGCTATCCGATGCAAATTGTTTCATGATCTAATCATGTCCAAAAGTTGTGATGACTTGATTTCCCTTGCACATTATAATGAACTTAGTTTGCTTATGGGCTATGAAGAAATGAAACGTATAACCAACTATCTCCCAGACTTTGCCCGTTATAAACTTCTTGGTTTTGATCTAGAGGAAATTTATATGTATTGTGCGGTGAATTGCATTGAAAATCCTTATATTGCCAGTTACATAAAGAAAAGAAAGCAAATGGAAGATGATGAGAATACTAATGAAAGGGAAGAGGCTTCCCAATCTCCTCCTATTATTTCTTACTAGTAAGCTTGCACGTGCAACAGACGTCTTACTTTATACTCTAGTATTAATTTTGTTTCAGATATTTACAAACATGAAAGAAAGAAAACTTTTGTCTTTTTATCCAAATAATTACAAATGATGGCGACCGTTTGGCTTGGATCTATTCTATGCCGACAGTTCAAAACAATTTACAATTTACCATGGATTCCTAAGAACGGTCTTAAAAATACAAACTCACGCGCAAATAATTCTACTATAAAGTCCAATCATACAGGGGAATAATAGGGATGCGAAGAAGAGATTATCCATCATTAAAGATACTAGTATCAGTAGTATACATGCTCTTTGATGTGTTCATCTTTTGAGCAAATAAGTCTAGCAATGCTAGTGAAGACACAAAGAAAACTTGGAAACTGCCAGGAACCGGTGCCTATGGCAACAAGGCAGGACATGTGTGCATGGCAACACTACATAGCCGAAGGTACAATTGGATCACATTCTGCTAGTACATCAAATGTGCTGGTTAACTGTACAATTATTTCTTCCACATTGGAAAACAACCTGATTTTTTTCCTGAAACATACTTATAATACAACTATTAGTGGTACCAAAGGTTAGTGAAATCATGCCTTGCAGGAATTTTCTTTGTTCCATATGATAGTGTGACAAGTAAGCCTCCATGACTCCGGTTTCTGACCATGCCAATGAGCTGCAAAGAATAGAGTTAATTAACAACTTTACAATAAAATCATCAAAGCAGCAGTCTTCATGGGTGAATAGTGTTACAGTGCATAAATAGTGTTATATAACGAGGTTGCAAACTTGCAATACAAAATAGTGGTAAACCAATAATAATTATGTATAAGCATGCATGACACCAATATTCGGCCTCCAATACATATTAGTGGCAAATCAATAAAAAAATATGTATAAGCATGAGAGAAAATTTGGGATAGCATCTAAGCATACGTGTATAGGTCACATACCAAGAATAGACATAATTAGCACGCACAAGCGTCGGGAGAATCCACCAGTTCTTCAATCAACAAAAATAAAGCCACCCCAATCCTCCAACCAATATTAAAGGAATCAATTGATAAATCAGCATATAGAGATGGGAGGTGCTGCCGGCGTCAGTGGTCCCGGTGGGAGAGGAGCGGCGCATCACTGTTTCAAACGAGTCAATGAGACAATAAAGGTCCAGATTTTAACAAATTAGAAATCAAAATGATAAGATGCAAGGTTCATGACTTACACAAAAGGAGCTCTTTTGGGATTGTAAGATGCATCAGCTCGAATTAGGAACTATCATCCTCACCATTTCCAATAAAAATGAAATGATAGGAGAACCAGTAATTCACATTTGCTTCACCATGAAACCTTGAGCATTCTGCAGTTGTTTTGACTGCACGTAATTTGGCAATTGAATAGGAAAATGGGTTCAAAGACGACACAAGCTACGTAGGTAAAGGACAGAAAAGTCACACTGGGTATCTTCAATTACAAATGGAAATAATTTCACTGAAATAAGGAAGCAAGATCAACCAATATTGACTGACTGAAACCTAAAATAAAGAAGCAAGAGTCTCCTATCTAATGAAACATGTACATCAAACCTCAGTATTCTTGAAATCTATCACATACATAGAATAGTGGAGCATTGACCTGCAAAGTAATCTGGGCTCGGGTGTTCATCCATCTTAGTCTCCCACATCCTCATGGCTAGCATAATTGGACTTTAACATAGTGCCAAATGGAAGTCATTCATTTTTTGAGAAACAGATATTTCACAGTTGAATCCATATCTATTTTCATGTGGCAATATATTAAAGGCAGAAACACATCGTCAAGCAGGATCTTTCACCGATCTACATACACTTATATGTTCGTTTTATCAAATCAAAGAAAGATGAAATTGGTCCTTCCAGATCTTATACACAACCAAGTTTATATAAATCAAATAACATGTATACCTTTTATGTGAGGATTCAGATGAAGGAGTTATCTCCAACACCCTCCTCACGTACGCATGGTGCTAGAGATCTCGCTGTTGAGGGAGCACGTCATGGAGAAGAGGCAACGGGGCGCGGGATGGAGGCACCGAGGTGCGGCGCGGCAGGCCCGGGAAGCGTGATAGGGCGGGAGGGGCCTTAAACGGGACCGCAGGTGCGCGGGAGGCGAGACAGGAGCGGCGGCGAGCTAGGGCACGGCGGCGGCGTGGTGCGGCGGCGTGGTGCGCGGCGGTGGGCGGGGAGCAAGGGTGGGGATGGTCCTATCTGAGGGTGAGTAATTTTCACGATTTCTGGGTGGGTAATCGTGGGAAGGGTGCCTATCTTAGGATGCGTGATTAGAGGGGATGCATTTTTTGATTCCTTTTTTTGTGCGATTACGGGCGATGCGTTTGCGGAAGCGAGGCGTGAAGTTCCCTGCGGTGGAGTATGGTCAGTCAATCTAAATTGATAAGTACACACGGGAGGGTGGATTGGATTAAGGCTAACCATTAGATTAAATTTAGTGGGCCCAATCTTACGGTGATAATGCATCGGATCGGTGTAAGTTTTGGGGGTGCACGTAAGAAAGTTTTTGTTCATTTGTTTAATAGTAGTAAAGATGATGAATCAGGTAACGAGGAGGAGCTTTCTATTCAACCAATCCCATCAATAACGAGCTCAAATAGGAAGGTTGAACCTACACATAATGTGAAGAAGAAAAAGAAAAGAAGGAGAAACAAAGGTAGAAAGGTATCCCTTCCAAGTGATGTTGCTCCTACTACTCATTGTGATGATGATAATTGCTATACTATTGGTGCTATCAATATTTTTAATGATGAGAGTGATTATGCTTATGATATGAAAGGGCCCAAGCTTGGGGAAGCTATGTTTGATTGGGATGAAATATTTGAGAATATATTTGCTGTAATTAATGTTTGTCCCAAGCTTGGGGATGCTATGTTTAATGAAGATGATATTTTTAGCATCCCAAGTTTTGATATGCAAAGTTGTTATGATGACAGCATGCCTCCTACCTATGATGATTATATTGATGAAAGTGGGTTCGGAAGAGAGTCAACTTTAGGAAGTAGTGATCCCACTATTTTGGAGGATGTTGAATCTTATTGTGATGAACATGAAAGTGGATTTGGAAGAGTGTCAACTTTATTTGGTGATTCCACTATCTTGGGAGAGGTTTCAATCGATTATGATGAGAACGAAGTTGCTACTTATGATGATTATTGTGATGAAACTTATGCTATAAAAAGTAGTGAGGATTATATTTACAATTTTTTTCATGATTATGATTACCCTTTTTCTGAGCATTACTCTTTTAATGCGGAAACAATTTTTAGTGTTCAAGTCTCTTATGATACTCCCACTATTCTGAATGAGAAGAATTTTGCTTATGTGGAGAGTAGTAAATTTTCTATGCTTGTAGATCATGAAAAGAATGTTTTAGGTGCTGGTTATATTGTTGAATTAATTCATGATGCTACTGAAAATTATTATGAGGGAGGACCATATGCTTGTGGGAATTGCAATAATGTCAAGTTTCCTCCCTATGTGCTTAAAATCTTGAAGCTATGCTTGTGTTACCTTCCTATGCCAGTTGATTATTATTCCCATAAGTTGTTTGCTCACAAAATCCCTATGCATTGAAAGTGGGTTAGACTTAAATGTGCTAGTCATATGCTTTATGATGCTCCCGTTATGTTTCAATTCTTATCTTTTTTGTGAGCATCATTGTCATCATCATGCCTAGCTAGAAAGGCATTAAAGAAAAGCGTTTGTTGGTAGACAACCCAATATTTATCCTTACTGTTTTTGTGTGTCCACATGATTATGATACTGTAGTAATCATGTTTTATATCTTTTGTTTCAATAAAGTGCCAAGTAGAACCTTTGGGAAGACTTGGGTGAAGTCTTTATGATCTTGCTGTGAAAAACAGAAACTTTTGCGCTCACGAGATTAGCTTCCATTTTTACTGGAGAGTTCTTTTAGGTTGATTATTTTTGAAGATGATTAATACACAAATTAATAAGGTCCAGCAATTTATTTCATAATTTTTGGGGTTCCAGAAGTATAAGTTTTATACATATTACTACAGACTGTTCTGTTTTTGACAGATTCTGTTTTCTATGTGTTGTTTGCTTATTTTGATGCATCTATGAGTAGTATCGGAGGGTATGAACCATAGATAAGTTGTAGTGCAGTAGATATTACACCAATATGAATTTAGAATGAGTTCATTACAGTACCTAAGTGGTAGTTTTATTTTCTTATACTAACGGAGCTCACGAGTTTTATTTTGAGTTTTGTGTGGTTGAAGTTTTCAAGCTTTGGGTAAAGATTCGATGGACTATGGAATAAGGAGTGGCAAGAGCCTAAGCTTGGGGATGCACAAGGCACACCAAGGTAATATTCAAGGAAAACCAAGAGCCTAAGCTTGGGGATGCCCCGGAAGGCATCCCCTCTTTCGTCTTCGTTCATCGGTAACTTTACTTGGAGCTATATTTCTATTCACCACATGATATTTGTTTTGCTTGGAGCGTCATTTTATGTTGTTAGTTTTTGCTTTCTCTTAGTTAGAATAATGTTTTGCATCTTTAGTTTCAATAAAAAGTCAAGGATAGCCTTTGCCATGCTTATTTTGCTAGTATACATGTTGCTGTTTGAAAACAGAAAGTTTACCGCTGTTGCGAAAATTCCATAGAAAAGTCAGAGACTGGTATAATGTTGAATCTTTTTGCATATTAAGATATGATAAATTTATTACAGTGGGAATTTTAGTTCATAATTTTTGGAGTCAGGGAAGTATTGATACTCTTGCCTTCTTTACAGACTGTGCTGTTTTGACAGATTGCTGTTATGGTTGCATTGTTTGCATATGTTTACTTGTTTAATGATTCTATTTGAGGATGGGAGTATTAAATATGCAGAGACATTTAGTATTCAATGTTGAATAATAATGTTAGTGATTTTTTACAGTAGAAGATGATATGGTTTTGCATTGGTTTATACTAACCTATCTCACGAGTTCTTGTTGAGTTTGTTGTGAATGAAGCTTTTGATAAAAAGAGAAACCGTGACATAAAAGGAATTAAGGAGACACAAAAGCTCAAGCTTGGGGATGCCCAAGGCACCCCAAGATAATATTTCAAGAAGTCTCAAGCATCTAAGCCTGGGGATGCCCCGGTAGGCATCCCACCTTTCCTCTTCAACAACTATCGGTTAGTATCGGTTGAGCCTAAGTTTTTGCTTCTTCACATGAGTTGTGCTATCCTTGCAATGTAGTTTTCTTTAGCTTTGCTTGCTGTTTTCATAAGTATCAAGATCTGAAATTCTTTAATGAGAGAGAGCCATACACAAATTGGAATTTGCTAGAATACTCTTTGTGCTTCACTTATATCTTTTAGAGCACGGTGGTGGATTTGTTTTAAAGAAACTATTGATCTCTCATGCTTCACTTAGATTATTTTGAGAGTTGTTAATAGCATGGTAATTTTCTTAAAGATAATATACTTGGTATTCAAGATATGTGAAACTTTCTTATGAGTGTGTTGAATACTAAGATAAGTTTGATGCTTGATAATTATTTTGAGATATGGAGGTGATATTATCAAAGCAATGCTAGTTGGGGTGATTATGAATTTAAAGAATGCTTGTATTGAAGTTTGTGATTCCCGTAGCATGCACGTATGGTGAACCGCTTTGTGATGAAGTCGGAGCACAATTTTATTTATTGATTGTCTTCCTTATGAGTGGCAGTCGGGGATGAGCGATGGTGTTTTCCTACCAATCTACCCCCCTAGGAGCATGCGCGTAGTGCTTTGGTTTTTGATGACTTCTAAATTTTTGCAACAAGTGCATGAGTTCTTATGACTAATGTTGAGTCCATGGATTATACGCACTCTCATCCTTCCACCATTGCTAGCCTTTCTAATACTGCGCACTTTTCGCCGGTATCATACACTCACCATATACCTTCCTCAAAACAGCCACCATACCTACCTATCATGGCATTTCCATAGCCATTTCGAGATACATTGCCATGCAACTTTCCACCGTTCCGTTCATATGACACACATTACTTTTTTCATATTGCTTTTTGCATGAACATGTAGTTGACATTGTATTTGTGGCAAGGCCACCTTCATAATTTTCATACATGTCGCTCTTGATTCATTGCATATCCCGGTACACCGCCGGAGGCATTCATATAGAGTCATACTTTGTTCCAAGTATCGAGTTGTAATTTTTGAGTTGTAAGAAAAATAAAAGTGTGATGATCATCATTATTAGAGCATTGTCCCAGTGAGGAAAGGATGATGGAGACTATGATTCCCCCATAAGTCGGGATGAGACTCCGGACGAAATATATATAAAAAAAGAGTGGTCATAAAAAAAAGAGAAAAGGCCCAAATAAAAAAAATATGAGAGAAAAAGAGAGAAGGGACAATGCTACTATCCTTTTACCACACTTGTGCTTCAAAGTAGCACCATGATCTTCATGATAGAGAGTCTCATATGTTGTCACTTTCATATACTAGTGGGAATTTTTCATTATAGAACTTGGCTTGTATATTCCAATGATGGGCTTCCTCAAAAGTTCCCTAGGTCTTAGTGAGCAAGCAAGTTGGATGCACACCCACTTAGTTTCTTTTGTTGAGCTTTCATATACTTATAGCTCTAGTGCATCAGTTGCATGGCAATCCCTACTCACTCACATTGATAACTGTTAATGGGCATCTCCATAGCCCGTTGATACGCCTAGTCGATATGAGACTATCTTCTCCTTTTTGTCTTCTCCACAACCACCATTCTATTCCACATATAGTGCTATGTCCATGGCTCACGCTCATGTATTGCGTGAAAGTTAAGAGTTTGAGAATATTAAAGTATGAAACAATTGCTTGGCTCATCATCGGGGTTGTGCATGATTAAATACTTTGTGTGATGAAGATAGAGCTTAGCCAGACTATATGATTTTGTAGGGATGACTTTCTTTAACCATGCTATTTTGAGAAGACATGATTGCTTTGATTGGTACGCTTGAAGTATTATTACTTTTATGTCAATATGAACTTTTGTCTTGAATCTTTCGGATCTGAATATTCATACCACAATTAAGAAGATTTACATTGAAATTATGCCAAAGTATCACTCCACATCAACAATTCTTTTTTATCATTTACCTACTCGAGGACGAGCAAGAATTAAGCTTGGGGATGCTTGATACGTCTCCAACGTATCTATAATTTTTGATTGCTCCATGCTACTTTATCTACTGTTTTAGGCAATATTGGGCTTTATTATCCACTTTTATATTATTTTTGGGACTAACCTATTAACCGGAGGCCCAACCCAGATTTGTTGTTTTATGCCTATTTCAGTATTTCGAGGAAAAGAAATATCAGACGGAGTCAAAACGGAACGAAATCAACGGAGAAGTTATTTTTGGAAGGAAAGCAAACCAGGGAACTTGGAGTGCACGTCAGGGGAGATACGGGCTGCCCAGGAGGGTGGGGCACCCCCCCTGGGCGCGCCCCCTGCCTCGTGGGGCCCCCGTAGCTCCTCCGACGTACCCCCTGCACCCATATATACTCTTGTACCCTAAAATTTCCAGAACAAAAGATAGATCGGGAGTTCCGCCGCCGCAAGACTCTATAGCCACCAAAAACCTCTCGGGAGCCCTTCCCGGCACCCTTCCGGAGGGGGAATCCTTCACCAGTGGCCATCTTCATCATCCCGGCGCTATCCATGACGAGGAGGGAGTAGTTCACCCTCGGGGCTGAGGGTATGTACCAGTACCTATGTGTTTTGATCTCTCTCTCGTGTTCTCTCTCGTGTTCCCTCTATGGCACGATCTTGATGTATCCCGAGCTTTGCTATTGTAGTTGGATCTTATGATGTTTCTCCCCATTTACTCTCTTGTGATGAATTGAGTTTCCCCTTTGAAGTTATCTTATCGGATTGAGTCTTTTATGAGAACACTTGATGTATGTCTTGCGATCCACTTGATGTATGTTTTGGTGATCAACTGGCGGGTTTCGTGACATTGGGAACCTATGCATAGGGGTTGGCACACGTTCTGGACTCTCCAGTAGAAACTTTGGGGCACTCTTTGAAGTACTTTTATGTTGGTTGGATGAATCTGAGATTGTGTGATGCATATCGTATAATCATGCCCACGGATACTTGAGGTGACAATGGAGTATCTAGGTGACATTAGGGTTTTGGTTGATTTGTGTCTTAAGGTGTTATTCTAGTATGAACTCTATGATGGATTGAGCGGAAAGAATAGCTTTATGTTATTTTACTACGAACTCTTGAATAGATAGAACAAAAAGGATAACTTTGAGGTGGTTTCGTACCCTACCATAATCTCTACGTTTGTTCTCCGCTATTAGTGGCTTTGGAGTGACTCTTTTTTGCATGTTGAGGGCTTGTTATATGATCTATCTATGTTATTATTGTTGAGAGAACTTGCACTAGTGAAAGTATGAACCCTAGGCCTTGTTTCCTATCATTCCAATACAGTTTACGCTCACTTTTACTTCTCATTACCTTGCTGTTTTTATTATTTCAGATTACAAAAACCTATATCTACTATCTATTTTGCACTTGTATCACCATCTCTTCGTCGAACTAGTGCATACAATTTACCATTGTATTGGGTGTGTTGGGGACACCAGAGACTCTTTGTTATTTGGTTGCAGGGTTGCTTGAGAGAGACCATATTCATCCTAGCCTCCTACGGATTGATAGACCTTAGGTAATCCACTTGAGGGAAATTTGCTACTGTCCTACAAACCTGTGCACTTGCAGGCCCAACAACGTCTACAAGAAGAAGGTTGTGTAGTAGACATCATTTACTTACTAGTTGTAGAACAAATAGTTCTAGCAAACTTAATTAGGATTTTGATTTGTGTCACTAGGGTCTGCTTAATGCCATTGACCAAGTTTTTCCAAATTGCCCTCAAAGATATTGTTTAAGGCATATTTATGCAAATTTCCAAAGTGATGGCTTTAGAGGAGATGAACTTAAGCAATATATGGATGCAGCAGCTTATTCTTACACTAAGAATGGGTTTGATGAAGCAAAGGAAAGTGAGGAGGCTTGGGCCTGGCTGAAGAGAATTCTTGTAGAAACATGGCTAGATATGCTATGGACAAGAACTGTAAAACTGACCTAGTAGTGAACAACATTAGTGAGGTGTTCAATAGGATGATATTAGATATTAGGGGCAAACCCATTAAAACAATGGTTGAAGGTGCTAGGGCCAAATTGATGGTGAAGTTCAATAAAAAAGAATTGGGGGAGGGGGAGTGCTAGATGGACAATTACCCCAACATATACAGAAATGCAAGAGGAGTCAAAGGAATGGGCTAGGAATTGCAAGGCTATGATGGATGGGCCAGATCTATATCAAGTCAACAGTGGTGAGAAATCTTATGCAGTAAACTTGAAGAACTGGACATGTGGCCGCAGAAAGGACATGAGAGGTGTACCATGTAATCATGTTGTCTCTGCCATCTACAAATCTAAACAGCAGCCTGAAGATTTTGTACATCAGTTCTTCAAGAAGCCTATGTACTTAGAAGCTTACAAGCCAATGATCCACCCTGTTCCTGGACCTGACCTATGGACAAGAATAGACACAAGAGACATAGACCCCCCGTGTTCCATAGGAAGAAGGGCAGAAAGCATACTGAGAGGAGGAAGGGGCAGTTTGAAGTACCAAAATCCAAGGACACTTCTAGAATTGGAACAATAACTTGCAGCAATTGTGGGAAGCAAGGGCATAGGTACACAAACTGTGGTGTTCCTTTGAAGTCAGCCCTTGCAGCTAGGAAGAACTAGCATAAGGTCCTAAAATTAATAGCTTTTTCATCATATCAATCTTTCATATTTGACTGAACAACTAATGCACAACTTTGCCCTGTTTCAGGAAACAAGATCTGCCCCTACACCTGCAAGAGCTCCAGGAGCATCTTCTGGTGGAAGAGCTGCATCTAGAGCTAATGTTGTACCTGATCCAACAACTACTCCAACATCTGGTGGAAGAGCTGCATCAACTGGTGCAAGAGCTGCATCTGCATCATCTGCTTCAAGACCTACTGCATCAACTGGTGGAAGAGTTGCATAAACTGGTGGAAGAGCTGCATCAACTGCTGCAAGAGCTAAATCAACAGCTGCTGCAAGTGCATCAGCTTCTTCATCAAGGGCTAGCTCTTCATTTGCTCCTCCAAGGCCTGCTACTACTACATCATCTAGTTCTATAAGGGTGAGGAAGAAGCCAAGCAGACTTAGGGATTACTTCTATGCTAGTGGCAATTAGGTTGGCTATTGCAGTTGCTGTGGTGTTGGCAACTTGCATTTTGTTAATCTAGAACTTGCTAGATTACTCTGGTTGTTGTGGTGTTGGCAAGATTTGTGGAACTTGCTGTTATGTTGTTGTGGTGTTGGCAAGATTTGTAGAACTTGCTATTATGATGTTGTGGTGTTGGCAAGATTAGTGGAACTTGATGTTATCTTGCTGGTATGAATTGTTGTTTAATGTGAACTTGCTGTGATGTTGGCAAGATTTATGGAACTTGTTGTGATATTGGTATGAATTTTTGTTTAATATGTCAACGTCATGTGATGCTGCTAAACTTAATATGTTGTTGTTGTTTGATGACCCGCAAGTATACGGGATAATTGTAGCCTCTTTTGATAAGTAAGAGTGTCAAACCCAACGAGGAGCTAAAGGTAGAACAAATATTCTGTCAAGTCCTATCTACCACTGATACGACTCTACGCATGCTTAGTGTTCGCTTTACCTAGAACAAGTATGAAACTAGAAGTACTTTGTAGGTGTTGTTGGATAGGTTTGTAAGATAATAAAGAGCACGTAAATATAAAGAAGGGGTTGTTTAGATAAAGATGCAATAAAGTAAATATAGTGAGTGTGGAAAAGTGGTGGTAGGAGTTGTGAAATTGCCCCTAAGCAATTTACTACTTTACTAGACCGGGAATCACTATTGTAATTCTATTTGAGGGAGAGGCATAAGCTAACATACTTTCTCTTCTTGGATCATATGCACTTATGATTGGAACTCTAGCAAGCATCCGCAACTACTAAAGATCATTAAGGAAAAATCCCAACCATAGCATTAAAGTATCAAGTCCCCTTTATCCCATACGCAAATAACCTACTTACTCGGATCTGTGCTTCTGTCACTCACGCCACCCACTATAAGCAAATCATGAACATATTGCAAACCCTACAGCGGGAATCCCTCACGCTTGCGCGACATGGAAGGCACAATAGGACAGCACCAATAATAAAACATGCAACTCAAACAAATCATAGCAATTCAACAATCACCGATAGGACAACGAAAATCTACTCAGACATCATAGGATGGCAACACATCATTGGATAATAATATGAAGCATAAAGCACCATGTTCAAGTAGAGGGTACAACGGGTTGCGGGAGAGTGGACCGTTGAATATAGATGGGGGAAGGTGATGGAGATGTTGGTGAAGATGTTGGAGGTGTTGGTGAAGATCGCAGTGATGATGATGGCCCCCGGCAGCGCTCCGGCGCCACTTGAAGCAAGGGGGAGAGAGCCCCCCTTCTTCTTCTTCTTCCTTGACCTTCTCCCTAGATGGGAGAAGGATTTACCCTCTGGTCCTTGGCTCCCATGGCTTACCCCTAGGCGAGAGCCCCTCCGAGACTGGATATATCTCTCTGTCTACCTCTGTTTCTGGATTTCGGAATTCTGCCCTGGCACCGTTTCTTTTATATCCGGAGATTCGTAACTCCGATTGGATTGAAACCTTCGCTCAGATCTTTTCCAAAAGTTAGCTTTCTTGCGGCCAAAGAAGGGCATCAACCGCCTTACGAGGGGCCCGGGAGGGTGGGGGCGCCCCCCTGGAGTGGGCGTGGGTCCCTCTCTCGTGGCCACCTCGGGCACCTTCTCGCGTTGATCTTACTTCCCAAAAATCATAAATATTCCAAAATAATTCTTCGTCCATTTTTATCCCGTTTGTACTCTGTTTGATATGGGGTTTCTGCGAAACATAAAACATGCATCAGATAGGAACTGGCACTGGGCACTGGATCAATATGTTAGTCCCAAAAATAATATAAAAAGTTGCCAAAAGTATATGAAAGTTGAATAATATTGGCATGGAACAATCAAAAATTATAGATACGACGGAGACGTATCAACATCCCCAAGCTTAATTCCTGCTCGTCCTCGAGTAGGTAAATGATAAAAAAGATAATTTTTGATGTGGAATGCTACCTAGCATAATCTTGATCATATGTCTAATCATGGCATGAATATTAAGACACGAGTGATTCAAAGCAATAGTCTATCATTTGACATAAAAACAATAATACTTAGGGCATCCCAACAAACAATAATGTCTTTCAAAATATCAATGCTTCTAGAATGTTATCCCTACAAAATCATATAGTCTTGTATGCTCCCTTTTCTTAACACAAGGTACCCCTCATGCCTATCCCGGTGTCAGCCAAGCAATTGTTTTATACTTTAGTATTCTCAAACTTTTTCAGCTCTCACGCAATACATGAGCGTGAGCCATGGATATAGCACTATGGGTGGAATAGAATATGATGGTGGAGGTTATGTGGAGAAGACAAAAAGGGAGAAAGTCTCACATCGACACGGCTAATCAACGGGCTTTGGAGGTGCCCATCAATTGATGTCAATGCGAGGAGTAGGGATTGCCATGCAACGGATGCACTAGAGCTATAAGTGTATGAAAGCTCAAACTGAAACTAAGTTGGTGTGCATCCAACTTGCTTTCTCATGAACACCTGGGGAATTTGAGGAAGCCCATCGTTGTAATATACAAGCCAAGTTCTATAATGAAAATTCCCACTAGTATATGAAAGTGAGAACATAGGAGACTCTCTATATGAAGAACATGGTGCTACTTTGAAGTACAAGTGTGGTAAAAGGATAGTAACATTGCCCCTTTTCTTTTTCTTTTTCTTTTTTTTGGGCGGGCTTCTTTGGCCCCCTTTTTTTATTTAGGCTTCTTTGGCCTCTTTTTTTATGGGGCAATGCTCTATAATGATGATCATCACACTTTTATTTACTTACAACACAATATTACAACTCGATACTAGAACAAAGATATGACGCTATATGAATGCCTCCGGCGGTGTACCGGGATGTGCAATGATCTAGCGTAGCAATGACATCAAAACGGACAGGCCATGAAAACATCATGCTAGCTATCTTACGATCATGCAAAGCAATATGACAATGAATGCTCAAGTCATGTATATGATGATGTTGAAAGTTGCATGGCAATATATCTCGGAATGGCTATGGAAATGCCATGATAGGTAGGTATGGTGTGTTTTCAGGAAGATATAAGGAGGTTTATGTGTGATAGAGTGATGTCTACTACACAACCTTATTCTTGTAGACGTTGTTGGGCCTTCAAGTGCAGAGGTTTGTAGGACAGTAGCAAATTTCCCTCAAGTGGATGACCAAAGGTTTATCAATCTGTGGGAGGCGTAGGATGAAGATGGTCTCTCTCAAGCAACCCTGCAACCAAATAAAAAAGAGTCTCTTGTGTCCCCAACACACCCAATAAAATGGTGAATTGTATAGGTGCACTAGTTCGGCGAAGAGATGGTGATACAAGTGTAATATGGATGGTAGATATAGGTTTTTGTAATCTGAAAATATAAAAACAGCAAGGTAACTAATGATAAAAGTGAGCGTAAACGGTATTGCAATGGTAGGAAACAAGGCCTAGGGTTCATACTTTCACTAGTGCAAGTTCTCTCAATAATAACATAATTGGATCATATAACTATCCCTCAACATGCAACAAAGAGTCACTCCAAAGCCACTAATAGCGGAGAACAAACGAAGAGATTATGGTAGGGTACGAAACCACCTCAAAGTTATCCTTTCTGTTCTATCTACTCAAGAGTCCATAGTAAAATAACATGAAGCTATTCTTTCCGTTCAATCTATCATAGAGTTCATACTAGAATAACACCTTAAGACACAAATCAACCAAAACCCTAATGTCACCTAGATACTCCATTTTCACCTCAAGTATCTGTGGGTATGATTATACTATATGCATCACACAATCTTAGATTCATCTATTCAACCAACACAAAGTACTTCAAAGAGTGCCCCAAAGTTTCTACGGGAGAGTCAAGACGAAAACGTGTGCCAACCCTTATGCATAGGTTCATGGGCAGAACCCATGAGTTGATCACCAAAACATACATCAAGTGGACCACGTGATATCCCATTGTCACCATAGATAAGCACGGCAAGACATACATCAAGTGGATCACGTGATATCCCATTGTCACCACAGATAAGCACGGCAAGACGTACATCAAGTGTTCTCAAATCCTTAACGACTCAATCCGGCAAGATAACTTCAAGAGGAAAACTCAATTCATCACAAGAGAGTGGAGGGGGAGAAACATCATAAGATCCAACTATAATAGCAAAGCTCACGATATATCAAGATCGTGCCACAGAGAGAACACGAGAGAGAGAGAGAGAGAGAGAGAGAGAGATGAAACACATAGCTACTGGTACATACCCTCAGCCCCGAGGGTGAACTACTCCCTCCTCGTCATGGAGAACGTCGAGATGATGAAGATGGCCACCGGTGAGGGATTCCCCCTCCGGCAGGGTGTCAGAATGGGCTCCCAAGAGGTTTTTGGTGGCTACAGAGGCTTGCGGCGGCGGATCTCCCGATCTATCTTCGTATTCGATGGTTTTAGGGTATAAGGGAATATATAGGCGAAAGAAGTCGGTCGGGGGAGCCTCGAGGGGCCCACGAGACAGGGGGCGCGCCCAGGGGGGTGGGCGCGCCCTCCTATCTCCTGGCCTCTTCGAAGGTTCCCTGGCTTGTACTCCAAGTCTCCCGGATCATGTTCGTTCCAAAAATAACGCTCCCGAAGGTTTCATTTCGTTTGGACTCCATTTGATATTCCTTTTCTTCGAAATACTAAAACAGGCAATAAAACAGCAATTTGGGTCGGGCCTCCGGTTAATAGGTTAGTCCCAAAAGTAATATAAAAGTGTATAATAAAGCCCGTAATCATTCAAACCAGATAATAAAATAGCATGAATGCTTCATAAATTATAGATACATTGGAGACGTATCATAGAGCATATCATATCACGGGGTTTGGTTGTATCGGCAAAGTTTGCACCAACTCTCGAGGCGAGAAAGGGCAATGCACGGTACCGAATAGGCTAGCAATGATGGAAGGGTGAGAGTGCGTATAATCCATGGACTCAACATTAGTCATAAAGAACTCACATACTTATTGCAAAAAATTATTAGCCCCTGAAACAAAGTACTACATGCATGCTCCTAGGGGGGAGGTTGGTAGGAGTTAACCATCGCGCACCCCCGACCTTCACACAAAGATAAAAACCCAAAATACAATGCGCACCAATTTGGTTACATAGTTAGTAGACCATACGTGCATGCTTCGGGAATCACAAACCTTAACACCAACATCCTTACTTCACAACCATCCACTAGTACCTCCCACATATTATCATCTCTATATCGCAAAACTATTGCAAGGAATCAAACATATCATATTCAGTGATCCACAAGTTTATGTAGGATTTTATGGCTAACCATGTGATGACCAATTCCTCTCATCTCTCTAAATAGATATAAGTGAAGCAAGAGAGTTTAATTCTTTCTACAAAAGATATGTCCATGCTCTAACAAATATAAGTGAAGCAAAAGAGCATTCTACAAATGGCGGTTTTCTATGTGAAGAGAAACAGGCAATCCAAACTTCAAATGATATAAGTGAAGCACATGAAGCATTCTATAAAGCCATACTCAAAAGATTTAAGTGAAGTGCAATGAGCATTCTATAAATCAACCAAGGACTATCTCATACCAGCATGGTGCATAAAATAATAGTGAAAACTAAATGCAAAATACACTCCAAGACTTGCACATATCGCATGAACGAAACGAATCGGAAAACATACAGATACTTGTTGAAGAAAGAGGGGATGCCTTCCGGGGCATCCCCAAGCTTAGACGCTTGAGTCTCCTTGAATATTTACTTGGGTTGCCTTGGGCATCTCCAAGCTTGAGCTCTTTCCTCTCTTCCTTTTTCTCACATCGAGACCTCCTCGATCAAACACTTTATCCACACAAAACTTCAATAGAAAACTCGGTAAGATTCATTAGTATAATAAAGAAAATCACTACTCTAAGTACTGTTGAAAACCAATTCATATTTTGTTTTTGCAATGTGTCTACTGTAACATAACTTTTTCATAGCTTAATCCACTGATAGAAATTGATAGTTTCATCAAAACAAGCAAACTATGCATCAAAAACAGAATCTGTCAAAAACAGAACAGTCTGTAGCAATCTGAACATTCACCATACTTCTTTTACCCCAAAACTTCTACCAAAATTAGGAAAAATAAAACATTTATACATCAACGCATTGCAAAAAGAATCAGAACCGTTTCACTTTCCAGTTAAAAATGTAAAATCGCGCACTACAGCCAAAGTTTCTGTCCTGCACCGTACAAAGCAACAAGCATTGTAAACACCCTAAAGGCAAACCTTGGCACATTATTTTTATAATACAATGGAATTGTACAAGGGGATAATTATTTTTTATGAAAAGTTTCTGTAATCAAGATTCACAAAGTTTTCGTGAGCATGAACAAAGTTCGAGGCTAGCTCCCACTTCAACAATGCTTGTCTTTCTCACTTTCACTTTCCTTTTTGATAAGTTTTTAGGTTCCCCTCTTTATTATTTTTTTGTTTTTAGACTATATAAAAGCACTCAACAGAAATAAATGACCCTCTAAAACTTCCGGGTTGTCTCCCTGGCAGCGCTTTCTTTAAAGCCGTTAAGCTAGGCATATAGTGCTCAAGTAATGGATCCACCCGGATCCCAAGGTATATCGAAGCCAATTTTAATTAACAATGATTTGTAATTTAGTAGTGAGCACAAAGTAACATATATCATGCAGCAACGAAGTCTAACTCTCTTCATATGCATCGGCATGTCATAAAAGAACAATTCATGCAAGCCAAGTAAAGGCCAATGCATAGTATAAGCAGTTTCTTGCAATTCCATCGTGTTGGAAACATAAAGAGGCGAAGATGTAGTTCCTCTCTCATAATAATTGCAAGTAGGAGCATCAAGCACATGAATATTATATTCATCAAAATCATCATGTGCAACGGTAAAAGGCAATCCATCAAAATAATCCTTAGTAAGCACAAACTTCTCTGATATAGTGTAGTTGGGAGAATTCAAAAAAATAATAGAACTATCATGCGTGGGTGCAATAGCAAAAATTTCATTTTAACATAAGGAACTATAGCAAGTTCATCTCCATAAGCATAATTCATATTGGCATCTGGGCCACAAGCATATCAAGCATCATCAAAAAGGGGTAATTCAAGAGAATCAACGGGATCATAACAATCATCATAGCAATCATCCTTCGGTAAGCACGAAGGGAAATTAAACAATGTATAAGCTGAAGAGTTACTCTCATTAGAAGGTGGGCATGGGTAGCTAATCCGCTCTTCCTCCTTTTGTTCTTCGCTCTCCTCATTATTATTTTCATCCAATGGGCTCACAGTTTCATCAGTTTCTTCTTCCATAGACTCCTGCAAAATATTAGTCTCTTCTTGGACAGTAGAGACTTTCTCAATAAATGCATCAATATTGTAATTGTATTCATAATTCTTATAACAATATTTAAGTATAGCAAAATTTTCAGGTCTATAAACTGAATCATCAAACTCTTTAAACATAGATTCAATCTCATAAGCACCCATAAAAGCAACAAATTGTTCTATTTGTTCCACATCATAGTAATCATATACACCATTAGCATAAGAAGCTAAGGTTTTATTATCATTGAATTTGCATGAAAAGGGAAGGTGTGGAGCCTTCATCCTAGAGCAACAAGTATAATCATGTATCAAGCATAGTTGACGAGCATACCAACATAATATATGAATTTGATCCCATAATAGTTTCCCTTTTTGTGTCAAGCAATAATCCCTAAAGTATTCACGTTGATCCAACGTGTCTCCCATAACATAATTGAATGGGGTTTTCTCAGCATTATCAAAGTAGTACATAATATCTTGAACATAACGAGCATCGAGGGTTTTAGGAGGTTCCCCATCTCCATGAGTAGCAAGTACACCTATTTTTTTTGGTATTTTGTGTTCAATATCCATAACTAAAGATAGAGAACAACTTAGAACAGCAAATAAAAATTACTTAGTGATAAAGCAAACAAGCACACACGAGAATATTCACCCCACGCTATGATTCCCCGGCAACGGTGCCAGAAAAAGGTCTTGATGACCCGCAAGTATACGGGATAATTGTAGCCTCTTTCGATAAGTAAGAGTGTCGAACCCAATGAGGAGCTAAAGGTGGAACAAATATTCTATCAAGTCCTATCTGTCACTGATACGACTCTACGCATGCTTAGTGTTCTCTTTACCTAGAACAAGTACGAAACTAGAAGTACTTTGTAGGTGTTGTTGGATAGGTTTGCAAGATAATAAAGAGCACGTAAATATAAACTAGGAGCTATTTATATAAAGGTGCAATACACTACAAGAAATATGTCAACTTGTGACCTTGACTATTGGTCACTGAAAGGTCATTGTTTTTCATTTGTGACCTTTTTGTGACCAAAAACAGGAGGTCAAAAGTGGACGGCCGTAAACTGACATTCACGACCTTCTCTGTGAGAAGGTCGTAGACGTTTATGACCAAAATATGCCTACTGTTTTGTTTTGGTCACTAGCAGCCTTCCCGGGCCACGTAGGCATCCGACGTGGCAATCTGATGTGGCACAAGAATCAGCCTGGTCCAATTCAGTGTTTATATGGGCCGAGCCCATTATTTCGGCCTATTTGTGTTTTTCTGTCTTTTTTTTATCAGCTTCCTGGGCCAAGCCCAACGTTGTAGCCTTTTTTATTGTTGGGCCGTGGCCTTTTTGTCTAAACAATTTCATTTTCCTTTTTTATTAAATGGGTCCACTAGTCAAATGGCTCCCAGTTGTCAGGTTCTGGTAACTAGGTCCCATTTATCATGTTCTGGTAAGTGGGTCCCATTTATAAGGCTTATATTATTCATATTTCAACCAGTATTCAAACTAGCAGACAAAAAGCACACATAATACTTCAAATAAGAGCAACCAGATCACATAATACATTGGCAATAACAGTAACAAGCTCTATCCATGCCAATACATATGACCATGTGTAATACAGTACTTTACAAGCTCTACAAGTGTAATGAGCTCTACAAGTGTGATATAGTACTACTTTACAAGAAAATGACAACATGACGGACTCGCCGGACGACCAGTCGGGGATGGGAACAAACAAAATGGCAACATGGCTTCATGTCACCCTGTTACATGAATGAGAGAAGAATTAGAAAAATTGTGGCAAATATATTATGAACAGACCATTCAAGAAAATGACATTTATAGTTGTACCATTGCAAACCAAGAGATACCGAAAAAGTGGAGGAGCAATAATCAATAATGTACTAGATTAGTCGGTAGGCTAATTTAATTGAGTGCAGCAACTAGTTACCAAAACAAAGGCATGCTATGGTAATTGATGGTTGCTGTTGTTGTTTTAGCAGCAGTGGCATACTCAAAATCTAACAAGTATTAGTACTCTGATGTGCTAGTGCTAGTATTAAAAAGAGGATAAATTTGACTAGAGCAAGGAAATCAAAACAAGGAAAGATATTCTTTCTTGCAAATTAACGAACATATGCATAGCATAGCTAGCTAATGACCTGGAGGAATAAAACTGATGAAGCAGCAAGGCCATGACCACCACCAGGTGCATAGCTACTCTACCTAATGGGCCATTAGCAGAAAGCAAGCCATTTACAACTAGCTAACAAACATCAACCATTATAAAAATTACGATAGCAGCAGCCCGTGCAGGGAGATTAGCAGCAGGTTAGTGAGCAGAGGGAGAGGGAGGTGGTACCTGCTGGGAGCGGTGCGTGGTCGTGGCCGGGCTTGAATCGTCGAGCTTAGGCAGGGCAGCTTGGTTGCCTTGGAAGCAGAGGAGCAGACCCCTTGTTGCGGGACAGGGCCGGTGCCTAGGTGCGTCCCTCCTCCTCGAGCAGGACAAGGCCATGTTCCCGGCTAGAACTGGCATCCTCCTGTTGTCGTCGCCGTCCATGCCATGGGCGGTCTGTAGAAAAGTAAGAGAACTAGAGAAGGTTAGTTTGCAAAGCTACAAGGTACAATGTGTAACAAAGATATTTAATATATTCAGCAAAAACAACACAAAAATATATGATAGTCTACAGAACAACATAGCATCATTCACAAGCAAAGTATAGGATGCAAACAGCAAGTAGTACCATAATTCTCATCACAGTCACACATTGAATTCATTAAAGGCTACAGATTCATAGAATTCATTAAAGGCTGCAGATAAAAATAGGTAGATTTCTTTCTTCTCTTTGATTTATGCTAGCAGAGATGTAGCATGCAGGAAGGTAGGAAGCAATCACATATGCATGTATGTATGAAGCAGATCATTAAAAGAGCAACATCTAATTAACTTGATTGCCTTGCAGATGACACACAAGATGAAGAGCGCTTGGACAGAAGCATTGGACGCCGCAAACTGGCAGATCATAGATTTCTCCATAAGTACAGAAGTAGTATTTGCATCAGTACAGCTACACTAGCACGTAGTACAAACATGGTATCACAGACATTCTCTAATTGACTAGCACCCAAATATATACATGCACCAGTTCAGGAAATTCATAGACCTATATAAGAGAGCACTCGATTCAGCAAGAAGATGCAGTGGATATATCAAGATTTTATATGCCCCAATCTCTGAAGATTTGTATGTGCAAATCTGCAGATTCAGGTGTAGTGATTCAAACCGTACGTAACTACAGATTTTTTACAGTAAAAACGGTGTGTACAAATCTGAATATAGCAAACACAAAGTGCATTCAGGATCCACATCCCAACGTCTAAATTCACCGAACATGTCCTAAAATTAGCACAACTAGAAAGTACAGAGATAAGAACAACAATGCACACCCAAGACTAAACAAATCTGCATTCATGCGATACTGAAGAAAAATACAGATAACTAGGGCGTGGATTCTCTCGAGCTCTCGCATGGATCTTCAATGGGCGAGCAGGTGATGGCACACGCTCCTGTTCATCCAACAGCGACAGTTCAACACCACATCGGAGTACAAAGCAAAATAAATAAAGGAGGAGAATATGTACAATACTGCCCCAGAAGCAAGACATCAGGCAAAGAAAATAAGGAGCCTAAGAATACATCTACTCTGCTTTGCTGTCTACTATAGCAAACATGCACTTGATTCCTTAAGAGGTAAATGCATACACCAGTGTTGTCTGATGTAGCAAACATGCACTTAATTCCTTAGAGGTAAATGCATACACCAGCGCAAATGTTACTCACATGTTACTTCTGGATTCAACTTACAAATATAAAGAGACATGGCACTACACATCTGTACCAGAGACGTCTAGCCTAGCATCAAAGTTGAATTCATGGTAGATGTACTAAAAAAAACTAACGAGGCTTGGATCGATCAATCGATCGTTGGAGCGAGCAGTCATACACTGATTGATTCTATGCGGCCAGGGATACAAGAGATGAGTACATAACTCTACTACAGATCCTAGCATCTAGGAGTACTGCATTTGCCAAACACCTCCTAAGTTGACTTACACTTGGAAAAAAACAAGCACTGTACTTGGTGCCAATTTGCACCTGAATGTCCGATGGCATAGCTAGCTTAGATCCGTTCATGGATAAATAAATCCAGTCAAATGGTGACACAGAGCAGACCATCACTAGAGCCCCAAATCACAGAAATTTCCAAGGTCAGCGCCGGCGTATAAACTAATAGGGCAGGGCTCAATGGTCGGGCATGGACACAAGGAGCACTGGAGAAAACAAAAGAGGGGAAGGTAGTGGCTCACCTACGTCCGCAGAGTCGGACTAAGCGCCCTGAGTAGCACAAGGAAGAATCGAGAGGAGGGAGCACATCCATCTTGTCCCCCCGAGTTCCAGCGGCGATTGATCTTGGTGAGGCCCGGATCTGGACCCCTCCTCCGGCACGGCCCGGCCCGGGCGAGCGGCTTCAAAGGGCACCGACCGCATGGCCGCGTCGTCGTCGTCGACCACACAACAATGGAAGAAGCAGACGGAGCCGTGGTCTCCTAATAGGCTGTGCACCTCCGCGCATGCATTAGGGAGGGTGGGGAAGGAAACTGCATCAGCAAAATTGAACCAAGCAACAGAGAGAGACTAGGAGGAGGAGAGAGAGGCGGACCTTGCATGGCGTCGAGCAGCGCTAGGAGGAGGCAGTTGTGCTCCCCGTCCTCGGCCTGGTAGAACACACCCACAATCTTCCCCAGATCCGTCCCCACGGCTAAGTCCATGGCGGCGGCACGCGTTGGGCCTGGGCGTTAGGTCGATGGGATCGAGGCATGCGGGTGGGGAGGTGTGTGCGCCCGGTGGTGGAGGGAGGAGGATTCGTAAGGGGATCGGGGCCTTCCTCTCCATCGTCTCCGGCTGCCGTGGGGTGCGGGGTCGGGGCCTGCACGGTGGTGGCACCCTGATTGGCACGGCAGCAGACAGGTGGAGGTCGAATCCGGCAACGCAGGAGGCCATGGAGTCGGGTGATGCGGGCGATGCAGAAGGACGGCAGGTGATGGGCGGTTCGGGGTTGGGGATTGGGTTTGGGCGGCGATGGAGAGATCTGGACTGGGGAGAGACAGGCGGCGGCTGGTGTGTTCTCGGGGAGAGGGGGATTGGGTTGCTACTAGGGTTTGGGTTGGGTTGCTATGATCTGAGAGGTGAATGATAGACGTTGGATCCTTCGGATACGGACGGTTCAGATCGGCTATAGTGGGGTGATCCGTCAGAAGAGCCCTGATTGGTTCCGAAATTTTGTAATTTAAAATAGTTTCTACGTAGTAAAACTAGGGGAATTTTGTGAAGCAACTATCAAAATATTTTGCAAAATGGCACAACTAAATTTTTCACTCAAGTTATACCCCATTTTATGGATGATCACCAATTTGCATGCATTTTTTATCTTTCTAGATATTTTTAATCATTTTTCTTGTGGCAAAAATGGTTTTTTTTTGTGAAGAACTTACCAAATATTTGTTGTAAAATTGGACCAAAGCAATTTTCTAAAATACTAGGACATATTTAATGCACAATTGACCAAATGGTTAGCTGTCAAAAGTTTTGATCCACCTCTAGTGAAAAAGACAAATTTCCGCCGATTCAGCTGGAAACGGGTCAAATTTGAACTGCAGCTGCCTTATAGTTTGCTCTTTATTTTTTTCCAAAAATCATTTCTAGGTACATAAGTATCTATTTAATCAGAGAAACACCAAACAAATTCCTAGATTCAACCACTAGCTAGGAACGGTCAAGCCCGCCGTTTTGACCGCATTTGGAAACAGGCATAAAAAATTCAAAAATATCAAAAAAATGGAAAACCTTCGCATTGTGTCATTATATGTGACCAAGTTTCCAGGAAAAATAATAAACTTGTAATACGGCAGTTATTTTAAAAAAGTGTTCTCAGAAATGAGCTATCATGCATGAAGATTCATGGCATTCAAGCCAAATGATCAATCTTATGGCCACATTCATGACATAGTTTCTTCAAATGATCTCATATTGTGCACAAGGGTGCATCTTTGAATTCCAAACAATGTTGCCTAATGGAGTTTTCATTTTCTTTGCACGGAAATTTCATTTTCCATTTTCCGAGTGCCTGAAATGAGTTTTTTTTTTGTGATGGACCTATAATATATTAGTTGTAAAATTGGACCAAATCAATTTTCTAAAATAGACCATATTTAATACACAACTGACAAAATGGTTGGGTGTCAAAAGTTTTGATCCACCTCTGGAGAAAAAGACAAATTCCCGTTGATTCAGTTGGAAGCGGGTCAAATTTGAACTGCAACTACCTCATAGTTTGCTATTTATTTTTTCCAAAAATCATTTCTAGGTACATAAGTATCTATTTAATCAGAGAAACACCAAAAAAATTCAAAGATTCAACCACTAGCTAGGAACGGTCAAGTCCGCCGTTTTGACCGCATTTTGAAATGGGCATAAAAAATCAAAAAAATCAAAAAATTGGATAACCTTCGCATTGTGTCATCATATGTGACCAAGTTTCCAGTAAAAAATAATAAATTTGTAATATGACAATTATTTTTAAAAAGTGTTCTCTGAAATGAGCTATCATGCATGAAGATTCATGGTTTTCAGGCTAAATGATCAATCTTATGGCCACATTCATGGCATAGTTTGTTCAAATGATCTCATATTGTGCACAAGGGTGCATCTTGGAATTCCAAACAATGTTGCCTAAGGGAGTTTTCATTTTCTTTGCATGGAAAATTCATTTTCCATTTTCCAAGTGCCTGAAATGAGTTTTTATTGCGAAGGACCTACCATATATTTGTTGTAAAATTGGACCAGATCAATTTTCTAAAATACTAGGCCATATTTAGTGCACAATTGACAAAATAGTTGGGTGTCAAAAGTTTTGATCCACCTCTCGTGAAAAAGACAAATTCCCGCCGATTCAAGTGAAAGCGGGTCAAATTTGAACTGCAGCTGCCTCATAGTTTGCTATTTATTTTTTCCAAAAATCATTTATAGGTACACAAGTATCTATTTAATCAGAGAAACACCAAAAAAATTCCAAGATTCAACCACTAGCTAGGAACGGTCAAGCTCGCCGTTTTGACCGCATTTTGAAACAGGCATAAAAATTCAGAAAAAAACAAAAAATTGGAAAACCTTTGCATTGTGTCAATATATGTGACCAAGTTTCCAGGAAAAATAATAAACTTTTAATATGGCAATTATTTTAAAAAAAGTGTACTCAGAAATGAGCTATCATGCATGAAGATTCATGGCTTTCAAGCCAAATGATCAATCTTATGGCCACATTCACCGCATAGTTTGTTCAAATGATCTCATATTGTGCACAATGGTGCATCTTGGAATTCCAAACAATGTTGCCTAAGTGAGTTTTCATTTTCTTTGCACAGAAAATATATTTTCCATTTTCTGAGTGCCCGAAATGAGTTTTTTTTGTGAATGACCTACCATATATTTGTTGCAAAATTGGACCTAATCAATTTTATAAAATACTAGGCCATATTTAATGCACAATTGACAAAATGGTTGGGTGTCAAAAGTTTTGATCCACCTCTGGTGAAAAAGACAAATTCCCGCCGATTCAGGTGGAAACGGGTCAAATTTGAACTGCAGCTGCCTCATAGTTTGCAATTTATTTTTTCCAAAAATCATTTATAGTTACATAAGTACCTATTTAATCATAAATACATGGTCTAGTGGCGATACATCGAGGTTTGGACGGTGGCCGAGGGCCCCAACTCTAGAGCACGTAAACTCGCATGCCCGCCGCATGGTCACCTCATGACCGTGGTGTTGCCATGTGTTCTAGGTGGCCTAGGCTTGTCTAGCAGGTTGGGCACTCCCCAGGTAGGTGCTAGGAAGAAAATCACAACATAAGATTCTCACGAGGAGATCGATCGATGCTCAAACATGAATAAGCAGCCAAGTGTTTGATTAGCAGTACGGAAAATGCACATGGCTAATGGGCATGAGTTCTGTATGAGGATGACCAGTTACTAAGAAGACCGTCTTCACAAATTTTCAGCTCAAAAGGAGGATCCTAGGTGGTACTTGCTTTGCAAAGTACAACACTGGACATAAATACGAATGTTGAAGCTGGGCTCAAAGTAATGAATGGATTGAGCTGGCATTTGGTGGAGGGTGGTTATTTGGGCATAGGAAAGCACTGTAGAAAATGGATACCATTTGGACATGCCAAAGTGGTACTTCCTTCACAAAGTGTTGCTCTGAACAGAATAGGTAAATTAATATTGTTGATTTATTTTTGAACTAGGCAAGGAAGGTTCACTACAAGAAATATGTCAACTAGTGACCTTCTGTCAGTGACCCTGGAAGAATTGGTCATAGATCTATGACCATTTGAGACCAATTGGTCAAAAGCTGTTCGGGGGGCTCCAAACCCTAAACCATTACGACCATTTTGGTCAGAAAGGTCATAATTTCCTTACACGAAATGGTCACAAAGCAAACATTGCAGGTCCGCTGCCTTATTTCTAGTTGTTAACGACCAATATAGATGGTCATAGCCTTGTAGATTATGGTGGGTTGTGATGACTAGGCGCCATCTCATCAGTTTTGCCTATGTGGCATGTCCATGTGTCAATTTTTGCCCTAGGTTGTGAAGCAACCTATATTTCTGTTATTCCAAAAATTCCCAAAAAATTATCATAAGTTGTTTGGATCATATCTTCATCAAATATGTCAAAAACCTTCCTTGCCTAGTTAAAAAATAACTCAACAATATTCATTTTCCTATCCTGTTCAAAGCAACACTTTGTGAAGGAAGTACCACTTTGGCATGTCCAAATGGTATCCATTTTCTACAGTGCTTTCCTATGCCCAAATAACCATCCTCCACCAAATGCCAGCTCAATCCATTCATTATTTTGAGCCCAGCTTCAACGTTCGTATTTATGTCCAGTGTGGTACTTTGCAAAGCAAGTACCACCTAGGATCCTCCTTTTGAGGTGAAAATTTGTGAATACAGTCTTCTTAGTAACTGATCATCCCCATCCAAAACTCACACCCATTAGCCATGTGCATTTCCCGTACCGCAAATCAAACACTTGGCTGCTTATTCATGTTTGAGCATCGATCGGTCTCCTCGTGAGAAACTTATGTTGTGATTTTCTTACTAGCACCTACCTGGGGAGTGCCCAACCCACTAGACATGCCTAGGACGCCCAGAACACATGGCAACGCCACGGGCACGCGGTGACCACACGGCGGGCATGCGAGCTTACACGCTCTAGAGTTGGGGCCCTCGGCCACCGTCCAAACCTCGATGTCTCGCCATCAAACCATGTATTTCTGATTAAGTAGATACTTATTTACCTAGAAATGATTTTTGGAAAAAATAAAGAGCAAACTATGAGGCAGCTACATTTCAAATTTGACCCGATTCCAACTAAATCGACGGGGATTTGTCTTTTTCAGCAGAGGTGGATCAAAAATTTTGACACCCAACCATTTTGTAAATTGTGCATTAAATATGTCCTAGTATTTTATAAAATTGATTAGGTCCAATTTTGCAACAAATATATGGTAGGTCCTTCAAAAAAAAAACTCATTTCGGGCACTCGGAAAATGGAAAATGAATTTTCCGTGCAAAGAAAATGAAAACTCGCTTAGACAACATTGTTTGGAATTCCAAGATGCACCCTTGTCCACAATATGAGATTATTTGAACAAACTATGCCATGAATGTGGCCATAAGATTGATCATTTGGCTTGAAAGCCATGAATCTTCGCGCATGATAGCTCATTTCTGAGAACACTTTTTTAAAATAATTACCGTATTACAAGTTTATTATTTTTCCTGGAAACTTGGTCACATATAATGACACAATGCGAAGGTTTTCCAATTTTTTGATTTTTTTTGAATTTTTTATGCCCGTTTCAAAATGCGGTCAAAACGGCGGGCTTGACCATTCCTATCTACTGGTTGAATCTTGGAATTTTTTTGGTGTTTCTATGATTAAATAGATACTTATGTACCTAGAAATGATTTTTGGAAAAAATAAAGAGCAAGCTATGAGGCAGCAGCAGTTCAAATTTGACCCACTTCCTACTAAATCAGCAGGAATTTGTCTTTTTCACCAGAGCTGGATCAAAACTTTGGACACCCAACCATTTAGTAAATTGTGAATCAAATATTGCCTAGTATTTTATAAAATTGATTTGGTCCAATTTTGCAACAAATATATGGTAGGTCCTTCACAAAAAAAACTCATTTCGGGCACTCGGAAAATGGAAAATGAATTTTCCGTGCAAAGAAAATAAAAACTCCCTTAAGCAATATTGTTTGCCATTCCAATATGCACCCTTGTGCACAATATGAGATCATTTGAACAAACTATGCCATGAATGTGGCCATAAGATTGATCATTTTGGCTTGAAAGTCATTGATCTCCACATGTGATAGCTCGTTTCTGAGAACACTTTTTTAAAATAATTGTCGCATCACAAGTTTTTTATTTTTCCTGGGAACTTGGCCACATATAATGACACAATGCAAAGGTTTCCCAATTTATTTATTTTTTTGAATTTTTTATGCCTGTTTCAAAATGCGGTCAAAACGACGGGCTTGACCGTTCTTAGCTAGTGGTTGAATCTTGGAATTTTTTTGGTGTTTCTCTGATTAAATAGATACTTATGTACCTAGAAATAATTTTTGGAAAAAATAAAGAGCAAACTACAAGGCGTCTACAGTTCAAATTTGACCCGCTTCCAACTGAATCGGCGACAATTTGTCTTTTTCACCAGAGGTGGATCAAACTTTTTACACCCAACCATTTGGTAAATTGTGCATTAAAAATAGCCTAGTATTTTCTAAAAGTTGATTTGGTCCATTTTTGCAACAATTATTTGGTAGTTCCTTCACAAAAAAACCTCATTTCGGGCACTCGGAAAATGGAAAATGAATTTTCTATGCAAAGAAAATGAAAACTCCCTTAGGCAACATTGTTTGGAATTCCAAGATGCACCCTTGTGCACAATATGAGATCATTTGAACAAACTATGCCGTGAATGTGGCCATAAGATTGATCATTTGGCTTGAAAGCCATGAATCTTCACGCATGATAGCTCATTTCTGAGAACACTTTTTTAAAATAATTACCATATTACAAGTTTATTATTTTTCCTGGAAACTTGGTCACATATAATGACACAATGCGAAGGGTTTCCAATTTTTTGATTTTTTTGAATTTTTTATGCCCGTTTCAAAATGCGGTCAAAACGGCGGGCATGACCATTCCTAGCTAGTTGTTGAATCTTGGAGAACTTTTGATGTTTCTCTTATTAAATAGATACTGACGTACCTAGAAATGATTTTTCAAAAAAATAAAGAGCAAACTATGAGGAAGCTGCAATTCAAATTTGACCCGCTTCCACCTGAATCGGCGGAAATTTGTCTTTTTCACCAGAGGTGGACCAAAACTTCTCACACCCAACAATTTGGTAAATTGTGGTTTAAATATGTCCTAGTATTTTACAAAATTGATTTGGTACAATTTTTCAACAATTATTTGGTAGGCCCTTCACAAAAAAACTCATTTTGTCACTCAAATAATGATTAAAATAGCTACAAAGATAAAAAAATTGCATGCAAACTGGCTATCGTCCATAAAATATGCTCTAAATTGATAGAAAATTTTAGTTGTGCCATTTTGCAAAATATTTATGATAGTTGCTTCACAAAACCCTCTAGTTTTAGTACTTAGAAACTATTCTAAATCATAATTTTTCTGAACCAATCAGAGCTCTTCACGCGGATCACCCCCTTAGCCGATCTGGACCATCCACATCCGATGGATCCAACGTCTCTCAGGTCCCTTCTCAACCCAACCCAACCCAAACCCTAGCAGCCCCCATCTCCTCGCTCGATCCAGATCTTGCTCCCCTCGTCTCCGACATCGCCGCCGCCACCCTCGTCTCCTCGATCCCATCCCTCCCTCGTCTCCCTCCCAAACCTTACCGCCGGCGGCCTCTCCCCCTCCTCTCCACCGCAACCAGCCCACAGATTTCCCCCCATCTTTC
>NC_041391.1:675193188-675202207 GCF_002162155.2 Triticum dicoccoides
CTTTCCCCTCCTCCCCATCTCCGGCCAAGAACCTCGTCGCCGCCTCCTCCACCTCCTTGCCGGCCCGCCATGGTGCTGTACCGCCGCGCGGCCTCTGCAATCCGGCGGCGCAGGGCCCTGCTGCTGCCCCTGCTCCCAGCGCAGGGCCATGGCGTCGCTCTTCGGCCACGTCGAGCCGGCGCCAAAGGACCCCCCCCTCGGCGTCACCGAGGCCTTCCTCGCCGACCCCTCCTCCGACAAAGTCAAAGTCAACGTCGACCGCACGGTGTCGAGAGCTTCAGGATCAGGGACGCGAGCCGCCACGCCGCACGCGCCTGCGGGCTTTGCGTCGCGATCAGCCGCCTTGGAGCCTCGTGCGGCGGTGCATCGTCACCATCAACCGCGGCGCCAGGAAAGCCCGAGGGGAGCGGGAGCGGGAGGATGTACGGCATCCTCGCCATTCTCGGCGCTTCTCTGGCGCTTAGCATGGTGTCCTGCATGCTGTGCTACCTCGTGGGTCAGAGCAGCGAGGCTGCTCCGTCCAGAGAGAACCAGTACAAGGTAATCACCCCTGCTTCTCAATTCTCATGCATCTTTGTCGTGCAGGCGATCTTTGTCGATCAGTGATTTTGCCGCGAGGCTTACAGGGCATGTTTTTGCCAGCCCAATCACAACATATTTTCCCACTCTAGGAACAGATATAGACGATCAGTGCAGTGCCGATTTTCTGCTACACGCGCACTGGCCTGCAAGATAATGTGCTAATGGTTTTGATAGAGCTGTTGGTCAGAAGTTTCTTTGACCATGCTGCTATCGCTGACCCTGATAACCGCTTTTTGATGCTCTGTTATATGATTTAAGGTGTCTGGCCACTTCATGAGTATGCATAAATGCATTGTCCCTTGTTTACCATGTTGCTGTATCACTTTTCGTTCATCCTAACCTATGGTGTGTTGCTATGTTCAGGAGGATCTTTGGTTGTCGGCCTTCCCCCATTGGAACCGAGGTCTGTGCACATACCTATCTACTATTGCCCATTATTTTGACAACTATGTGTTATGCACTTCTGCTTGCTCTTATTGATTGTCTATATCTGTTCCTGCAGTGGGAAAACATTGACAAGGTAAAGGAGTTCAACTGGAACTTTCAAAATTTAGAGGTATATATAGGACATGTGACTCTGTTGGGCTTCTAGTTGATATTATTGCTTCTTTACCGTAAGATTCATGGTTCATTGTTGGTGGGCAGAAAGCTCTAGAAGAAGGGGGAGCTGTATGGGAAGACGGTTTACTGCATTGTGGATCAGAGTACATTTGGTGTTCCTCTTCTCTGAAGCTTGCATACCTTAGAATCCCTTATCTGTGATTCTGTATCTAGTTTTTGTCTGAAGCTTGCATACCTTAGAATCCCTTATCCTCAAGTCATGTCTAGTTAGGCCTTTCCACCCCTTGATAGGTACCACTGATTTGGACTGGTGTTTTCCTGAAATTATATGCTGGTTTCATTTCATTAGCTGAGTAGAAAGGCTTTCTTTTTGTAAGAGAGGTTCCCATACAGCATCAGGTAGGGAGAAGTGACATTTTGGTAGGCCAGGATACAAGATACCAGAACTAGCAGTTCTCGCCTTGCTTATGTTTTGTGATCTCAGCTTATCTAATAAAACTGGCAATTATAGGATACAAGATACCATAACTACATAACTGCGGTCATTTGAATTACTGTAGTTGTGCCGTCTGGCTAGTGGGCTAATATGGGAGCCACAGCATGGCATCATTCTGTAGGGAGAGGTGACATTTTGGTAGGCCAGGGCGTGTGCTTGTATTCAGGCTCAAAATGCGCCCCATTTACTTCACCTCTAGAATATCTCTTTGCTGTCTTTGTGGAATAGTAACATATGGATTGTCATACCTGCTTAAATCTTAATCGCTACATGCTAGTAGGATATTATTTACCAATTCTATCTTCTGCGATTAAAACAAATCCACGACAGAGTTGCAGCAAACAGATTTTACCAGTTCTATCTTCTGTATCAAAACAAATCCACAACAGTTTTCCAATGACAGTAGCAGCAAAATTATTTTATCAATTATATGAAGGGGAGCCTTGGCGCAGTGGTAAAGCTGCTGCCTTGTGACCATGAGGTCATGGGTTCAAGTCCTGGAAACAGCCTCTTACAGAAATGTAGGGAAAGGCTGCGTACTATAGACCCAAAGTGGTCGGACCCTTCCCTGGACCCTGCGCAAGCGGGAGCTACATGCACCAGGTTGCCCTTTTTTTATATGTTCTGCGATTAAAACCAATTCAACCGAGGTAAACTGCAGATACAGATGCGATTTTTATTAATTAGATCTTCTATGATTAAAACCATATTGGGTAACAACTTGCTTCAACTGCAGATGCCTGCGATTAAAACTAAAGTTTCATTCATATTATAGTATCTTGTTCTTTGTGATAACTCTTGATTTGCAAGATACAATGTTGATTTATTATATATACCCGCACAGCAAGTATATGGTGTTGTCTTATTTGGTCTGAACTCTGCATATGTTTATTCAGTTTACAACTAGGATTAGTTTCATGTGTTTATAAGAATTATTGATGCAAACCACTATGTTTGTGCATAGCAGGGACGACTCAGATCTGACGTTTTTGGTGTCTTGCTGGTTTTAAGGGCGGGGGTGGTGCAGTGGCCGCATGAACATGCTCAGGGGCATCATTGGAGGGGCGCTCAGGAGACGGACGAGGTGGATGCTGCCCACCCAGACGGTACACAACATGGGGGAGTCCATCTCCGACCGTCCCAAGCATGACAATGATAGACCTACAACGGCAGGTAGCATTTCCATCTCCATCTCCCTCCCCCTCTTCCTCGAAGTAGTAGCACATCATCAGGTAGTAGGACGGTGAATACATGTTTGCGGTAGCTTGTTCTGTAACTTGTTCAAATGATAAGAGAGGTTCCCATACAGCATCAGCATCAGGTAGTAGCTTGTTCTGTAGCTTGTGTCTCAGGTTGTTCAAATGTGCACATCATCAGGTTCCCATTGTGGTTACAACTGCAATGTGTGATCCTAGCTATAAAATATAAGGGGCAGTCTGAACATTCATTTATAACCCTAATCTAGCTTGAACAAGCAATCGAGGGAGAACTGCCAGTTTCTTTTGTATGGCGTACATGTTGAATGTCATTGGATGATGATCTAACCATTTTTCTGATCACAAAGTATGCATCGGCAATATAATTTGCAGCATTAGTTAGGTACTGTTGTAGTCTTTTTTATACTTGTATGAGTAAAATGCACGATGCTGGTGACTAACCAGAAAAGTTCTTTGAGTTCCATACATTGAGTAAAACATTTCAATCTGTCATTGAAGTACTGTGATATATCAGCTATATATATCCGTGATACCATTTCTGTACTGTGATAGTTTATCATATTCTTGTATTATACTTGTATACATTATTCCTATTTGAAGTCATCAACTGAGCTGTTGTAAACATTCCTGCCATGTGCTGCTTCCTTTTTCATGCTTTGCTACTATAGATGATTTGCTTGAACTGAGATGATTGGTGTATTTGTGCTTATAATTATGCTTCTATGTGATTGTTGCAGCATGACCCAACCAAATAACCATTTTGTGCCTTGATCTAGCTCTAAAAGTGTGGTGTTACCTCTCTTTACAGGAGCTCTGGGCTGAAGAAATTTGAAGAAGCTTGAAGCCGGACAAAGTAAAGAGTAGCGAGTAATAATGTAGTGCTAGTTATGTTGTACAGTAGCCAGCATATCTGGTTGTATGAACACTATTGTAAATACTGTAATTTCGTATTTGTACAGTAGTCAGCATATTTGGTGCTAATATTGGCTATCATTTTATAGTTTCATATGTTCTCTTGCCATTTGAAATATTTTTCATTTGTTTATTGTCAAAGTGTGAGAAATGGAAAGATGACCTGTGGGACAAACGAAAAGGCCAAGGCCAAAAAAGTATATGGAATGTAAAAAGGCTAAGGCCCAAAACAGTAATGGACTATAAAAGGGTTGAGGGCGAAAAAAAGGGACTATAAAAGGCAATGGCCAAGAATAAAAAACGTTGAATTGCTGGGCTAGGCCCATGTAGCTAGTAAAAAATAACAGGAAAAATATAAATAAAAAGGCTGCAATGTTGGGCTTGGTCCATGAAGCTGACAAAAAATTCATAGGAAAAAAATGTAAATGGGCTGAATTAATGGGCTCGGCCCATATAAACACCGAATTGGACCGGTCTGAATCTTGTGCCACATCAGCTTGCCATGCTGGATGCCTACGTGGCCTGGGGAGGTTGCTATTGACCAAAACGCCACAATGGACATATTTTGGTCATAAACGTCTTCGACCATTCCAGAAGAAAGGTCGCTATAGTCAGTTTACGACCGCCAGCTTTTGACCTTCTGTTTTTGGTCACAAAAAGGTCGCAAATGAAAAACCATGACCTTTCAGTGACCAATAGTGGTGGTCACAAGTTGACATATTTGTTGTAGTGGTTTTTGACATATTTGATGAAGATATGATCCAAACAATTTATGAGAATTTTTTGGGAATTTTTGGAATAACAGAAATATAGGTTGCTTCACAACCTAGGGCAAAAACTACCACATGGACATGACACATAGACAACACTGATGAGATGGCGCCTAGTCATCACAACCCACCACAATCTACAAGGCTATGACCATCTATATTGGTCGTTAACAACTAGAAATAAGGCAGCGGACCAGCACTGTTTGCTTTATGACCATTTCGTGTAAGGAAATTACGACCTTTCTAACCACAATGGTCGCAATGGTTTAGGGTTTGGAGCCCCCCGAACAGCTTTTGACCAATTGGTCTCAAATGGTCATAGATCTATGACCAATTCTTCCAGGGTCACTGACAGAAGGTCACTAGTTGACATATTTCTTGTAGTGATAAAGTAAATATAGCGAGTGTGGAAAAGTGGTGGTAGGAGTTGTGAAATTGCCCCTAAGCAATTAACTACTTAACTAGACCGGTAATCACTATTGCAATTCTATTTGAGGGAGAGCCATAAGCTAACATATTTTCTCTTCTTGGATCATATGCACTTATGAACGGAACTCTAGCAAGCATCCGCAACTATTAAAGATCATCAAGTAAAAAACCCAACCATAGCACTAACGTATCAAGTCCCCTTTATCCCATACGCAAACAACCTACTTACTCGGGTCTCTGCTTCTATCACTCACGCCACCCACCATAAGCAAATCATGAACATATTGCAAACCCTACAGCGGGAATCCCTCACGCTTGCGTGACACGGAGGGCACAATAGGACAGCACCAATAATAAAACATGCAACTCAAACCAATCATAGCAATTCATCAATCACCGATAGGACAACGGAAATCTACTCAGACATCATAGGATGGCAACACATCATTGGATAATAATATGAAGCATAAAGCACCAGGTTCAAGTAGAGGGTACAACGGGTTGCGGGAGAGTGGACCGCTGAATATTAATGGGGGAACGTGATGGAGATGTTGGTGAAGATGATGGAGGTGTTGGTGAAGATCGCGGTGATGATGATGGCCCCCGGCAGCGCTCTGGCGTCATCGGAAGCAAGGGGGAGAGAGCCCCCCTTCTTCTTCTTCTTCTTTGACCTTCTCCCTAGACGGGAGAAGGGTTTACCCTCTAGTCCTTGGCTCCCATGGCTTGGGAGGGGCGAGAGCCCCTCCGAGATTGGATCTATCTCTCTGTCTCTCTCTATTTCTGCATTCTGGAATTCTGCCCTGGCACCGTTTCTTTTATATCCAGAGATCCGTAACTCTGATTGGATTGAAACCTTCGCCCAGATCTTTTTCCAAAAATAGCTTTCTTGCGGCCAAAGAAGGGCATCAACCGCCTTATTACGAGGGCCCCAGGAGGGTGGGGGCGCGCCACCTGGAGTGGGAGTGGGCCCCTGTCTCATGGCCACCTCGGGCACCGTCTAGCGTTTATTTTACTTCCCAAAAATCACAAATATTCCAAAATAATTCTCCGTCTGTTTTTATCCCGTTTGGACTCCGTTTGATATGAGGTTTCTGCGAAACATAAAACATGCAACAAACAGGAACTGGCACTGGGCACTGGATCAATATGTTAGTCCCAAAAATAATATAAAAAGTTGCCAAAAGTATATGAAAATTGAATAATATTGTCATGGAACAATCAAAAATTATAGATACGGCGAAGACGTATCATTGTTCAATATGTTGAAAGGTTATTCAATATGTTCTGGGTTCATACCCTTTCGTCGACGGTTCTTGAGAGGCTAGGGTAACCCAAAGTGGTAGATGCCCTTTCGTCGACGGTTGTCGAAAGGCTAGGGTAACCCAAATGGGTAGATGCCCTTTCGTCGACGGTTGTCGAGAGGCTTGGCTAAGTCAAAGTGGTGGATGCCTTTCATCGTCGGTTGTCGAGAGGCTTGGTTAAGCCAAAGTGGTGGATGCCTTTCGTCGACGGTTGTCGAGAGTCTTGGCTAACCCAAAGTGGGGGTTGCCTTTCGTCGATGGTTGTCGAGAGGCTAGGGTAACCCAAAGTGGTAGATGCCCTTTCGTCGGCGGTTGTCGAGAGGCTTGGCTAAGCCAAAGTGGTGGGCATCTACCACTTTGGGTTACCCTAGCCTCTCGACAACCGTTAATGAAAGGGCATCTACCACTTTGGGTTACCCTAGCCTCTCGACAACCATCGACGAAAGGGCATTGGTTAAATGACGGATCCATTTTCAGATATATTCAGTTAATAGAAAAAAAAACATATATTCAGATGCATAATCTTCATCTACAAGAGAATAAATTGCAAATAGACGAACTCCCACTGACCTCATTACTGCATCCGTAAAACCTTAGGCCAGTGTTTATTCCTTGGAAGACAACAACCCTCTGCACAGGAGCGTTATGACAGCATAGCGGGCCTCCGGCCACAATGCCGCACCACTCTGGGTCAACATTGGTCCGTGGGATCTACAATTGTGCAATATAGTAGATACGGTACTCAAATCCCCAATCACAGAGGTGAAAAAAAAGCGGGCCCAAGCCCTCTTGTCACGTCACGGGCGCTGTCGCCCCCTGTCCACGTGGCCCCTGACACGGGCGCCGTCACGGGCGCCGTCGCCCCCTGTCCACGTGGCCCCTGACAACGGGCCCAAGCGGTCAGGTTTGCACTGAGACGTGGCAAATCAGTGCATCAGCGTCATTGAAAACTGCCAGCACAAACGTGGCGGTTTTTTGAAAAAAATAATCGAAAGGTGGCGGTTTTTTGATTTAGGGTCCCCAATTGGGGTTGTTTTTTTGCAATTTACGCATAAGTTACAAGTTTTGCATTTCGCTTCTTCCTAGCTGGTTTTTCTTTTCTTTCATAAATAGAAGAGCAAGGCATCTCTCCATATTCGGCTTTGTCGTTGGGGCTGCCAACATCTCCATCATCTATACCAAAAGCCTACTATATTTGTTAGGGATCAATCCATCAAAACAATAGCATAATTAAAAGGGCAACACATTTAACAAGTGATCACCACTTACACGTCGCTGTTGCTGAATTAGTCAAGAAGTCAACCACAAAGTTATCACCTCGAGCAAATACCTTGAGAAAGGGAAGAACGTAAGTGCCGGAGCTGCACAAAGAGATGTTAATCTAGGATTTTCAACCCCAAAAACATAAATTAGTCGTCACTAATCTCGCAGTGGGTAGTATCATGCTCCCTTCGTTCCAAAATAACTACAGTTCTAGGTTTGTCCAAAATCAAACTTGCTTAAGTTTGACCAACTCTAGGAGTGGCCTTAAAGCATCTCTAGCAGACCCCTTAAAATCGCAAACTGTAAAACTAGGATACGGGTCGAAAAAAAATGCACTTTAAGGGTTCATTTTAGCTACGACGGAACAGATACTGTAATACAAACTATAAAACTAGGATAAAAGAGCTCTTTCCTCCAGTCCGGCCGCTGCCGCCCCTTCATCCAGCCAGCCCCGCGCCCAACCCCGTCGCCCGTCGGTCGCGCCCCATCACCACGCCGGCTGCGCCCAGCCTCATCGGCCACGCCCCGTCGCCTCCGTCGTCCGCGCCTTGCTCTATTGCTAGCCGCGCCGGCCGAGCCGTGCCCCTTTGCCTGTCGCGCCGGGAGGATTCCGGCGGCCAGGCTAAGGTCATGGGAGGCCACGGCGATGTCGAGCTCGTCCAATTCGAACCAGCGGCATCTAGCGGCCTTTTCCGGTGTGCGGTCATGAATTCCGACGAGTTTATGGCAGATTCCGGCAAACTCTGCGGCAGCGTGTTTGCTCCGACGAGGTTTGATCGGTATACAGGGCCCCCTAGGTTCGTCCTTCCAACCTCCAAATATAAGGGTTTCGGGTGTGCGTTGTTGGTGGCCCTTAAAATTTTTACGGGTTGGACCACTTTTACGGGTTATGTTCTGGACATTTTTTCGATTAAAATTATAAAACGCAAAAATAATAAGGGTTTGACAACTAATACAGGGTTTGCTAGAGATGCTCTAAGTTCTAGGCGGCTCTGAAATGACCATCGAGGTGCCCCAGAAGTAAATCAATCGGTTTTTGTTTTTATTTTTGAGGGATAGTAAGTCAATCAGGTGGGATCTCCTGATTCTGAGCTGGACGCTGCCACAAGTTAACTCCAAACTCCAGCCATGGAAATTTCGTCAAAGTCTACTCTTCATATGCTCTCAGTGGACTCCATAATCTAATATGTATTGACCAATTAGCAATGCAAGTTGCTTCATGGAACAGCTCAAGGTAGTATTAAATAAAGAGTGAAATGCATATATATAGTTGGCTGCATGTTACTAGTACATGCATCAGTTGGTCTTCTAGTGGTTGGCAAGCTGATTGCTAACTCCAAAGTTTGTGGGTTTGAGCCCTTGCAATAGGTGTTTTTTTCTTCTTCTTTAATATCTTTGTATGCCATTAGCTAGGTTGTGAGAAAACCCGGTCAGTTTGCAAACAGATTCATGAAAAAAATAGTTAGTCCGCGAGTGCTCTAAGTCAAT
>NC_041391.1:675202600-675211016 GCF_002162155.2 Triticum dicoccoides
ACCCTTATTTGATCAAATTAGCGAGTTTATGACCTAAATCGATCAATTCATGAATTGTTGGCCTAAAGTGTGTAATCAATTTGAGTGCTTTTTGTGCGGGGTAATAATCAATTTAAGTTAGTGGACTAATAACACATTTCACTAGTTAATTTTCCCAAAATCCAGCTGTTTCCAAGGGTCTGGATCTTTGGCAAATCCGACCCCAGGCCGTGCGTACAGAGCTAAGATTTGCGAGCACCATGTGGCCTTGCAGTGAGAGCCGATTACTGTACTTGCAAGTTGCCCGGGCTCAACGGCTTCGGCTAGACCAAGACAGCACGGCGCACCAGCAAAAGCCCATGGGCGCGGATCCGATTCCGATCGAGAGCACCCAATCATGTGGCGACCAGCATAAATAACCGGCCATGCGCTCCATGAGCCGCCGTAAACAATCAACCGGCCATGCGCTTCGTGCCCCAAAGATCAGGAAGCCCAAGACCCAATCAAGATTTTGTTTTCGCAAAAAACAAGCTGCGTCAACTTTGCCTGCCGCCCTGCCTCTCATGGCGACGCACATGGAGGCCCCGCATCACAAGCGATACTTGTATAACTTGTTAAGTATAAACCATCCAACGGTTGAGCTTAGCCGCCCCTATAAGTACGAGTTCAACTCTGCAGTTTACATCACTGCTGCCACAAATCACAGTAGTTAGCAGCAAGTCGATTAGCAGATACTAGATCACTTGCTGGCGTGATTTGTTTGTGCCACTGGTCGAGTCGGGTGATCATGGCCATGGCGTCCACCGATCCGGCGCAGAAGCCGCACGCGGTGTGCGTCCCGTACCCGGCGCAGGGCCACATCACGCCCATGCTCAAGGTGGCCAAGCTGCTGCACGCCCGGGGCTTCCACGTCACCTTCGTCCTCACCGAGTTCAACTACGCGCGCCTCCTCAAGTCGCGCGGTCCGGTCGCGTTCGACGCCTGCCCGGGCTTCGACTTCGCCGCCATCCCCGACGGCCTGCCGCCATCTGACCCCGACGCCACCCAGGACATCCCCGCGCTCTGCCGCTCCACCATGACCACCTGCCTGCCCCACCTCAGCGCCATCCTCGCCCGCCTCAACGGCCCCGCCTCCGGCTCGCCGCCGGTGACATGCGTCCTCTGCGACGGCGTCATGTCGTGGGCCTACGAGGCCGCCAAGGAGATCGGCGTGCCGTGCGCCGCGCTCTGGACGGCCAGCGCATGCGGGTTCATGGCGTACAACCACTACAAGCAGCTCGTCGAGGACGGGCTTGTGCCGCTCAAGGACGAGGCGCAGCTCACGGATGGGTACCTGGACACGGTCGTCGACGGCGTCCCAGGCATGTGCGACGGCTTCCAGCTGCGCGACTTCCCGAGCTTCATCCGCACGACGGACCGCGACGACATCATGCTCAACTTCCTCATCCGTGAGTCGGCGCGTCTGACGCTGCCCGACGCCGTCATCATCAACACCTTCGACGACCTCGAGAAGCCGGCGCTCGACGCCATGCGGGCCATCCTCCCGCCCGTCTACGCCCTCGGCCCGCTCCTCCTCCAGGTCCGCCGGCTCGTCCCCGCGGGGTCCCCTCTCGACGTCGGCGTCGGGTCCAACCTGTGGAAGGAGCAGGGCGGCCTGATCGAGTGGCTCGACGGCCGGCCGGCGCGCTCCGTCGTGTACGTGAACTACGGCAGCATCACCGTGATGACGAACGAGCAGATGCTGGAGTTCGCGTGGGGGCTGGCCAACAGCGGCTACCCCTTCCTGTGGAACGTCCGGCCCGACCTCGTCAAGGGCGACGCGGCGGTGCTCCCGCCGGAGTTCCAGGCCGCCATCGAGGGCCGCGGCCTTCTGACCACGTGGTGCTCGCAGGAGGTGGTGATCGAGCACGAGGCCGTGGGCGTGTTCCTCACGCACTCCGGGTGGAACTCCACGCTGGAGAGCCTCTGCGCCGGCGTGCCGATGCTGAGCTGGCCATTCTTCGCGGAGCAGCAGACCAACTGCCGGTACAAGCGCACGGAGTGGGACGTCGGGATGGAGATCGGCGGCGAGGTGCGGCGGGCGGAGGTGGCGGCGATGATACGGGAGGCCATGGAGGGCGAGAAGGGGGAGGAGATGCGCCAGCGCGCCACGGAGTGGAAGCAGAAGGCCGCGCTGGCGACGCTGCCAGGTGGCCCCGCGGAGGCCAATCTGGACGGATTAATTCGTGTGCTGCTGGGCAATAAGACGGGTCAAGCCTGAAAGTAAGAATTGGGTGCAGTAATCACGTCCCTGGTTTCGATCGGATTCTCATTCTGTCCATGTCCAGGGGGATTTTCGGCGGTTCTGAATTGGCTAGCAGTACTATTTGACGATCTTCAAAAAAAAAAAAAAACTTGTAGCGCGCGCATTGTTCAGAATATTTGCCCTGCACTATACGTCTATACACTGCTGCACTGATTGGGCAATTTCCTCAAAACATCCGCATCACAAAACTGGAGGAATGGGCCGCCAGAAAGACGACACCAACCCAGGTGGATGTGCAAAAAGCGTGCCGGCTAGATTCTCGGCGCAAATTCAAAACTTAAATTCTCCACGCGAATTCAAACCTAAAAGCCCCGGTCTTTTCATTTACTGCGAATGTGGGGAATGTAGTATTTGTATACATACGTTTTGAACTTGACTCGCTTGCACCAGTACCAGCAGATCAATTGGTGTTACATCTGCTTTGTTCACCTGATATGAAGGCCCCAATGAACGACAAAATCAGGCGTCTTCGGCCATCCTCCTGATAATAGTGGCCGTAGTTCCGGCGCTTGTTGCTGCGGGGCTCCTTCATGCCTTCGTCGTCGCCATCTTCAGGCGTCTTCGGGTCTTCCTTGGTGGTGGGCGGTAGCACAACCTCGTCTGGCATTGGGTGAAGGGGCTGTTTGACCTTGTTGTCAAGGGCCGGGAGCATCTCATTGCTCTCCTCGATCTGCACATAATTCATGGAGTTAGGCACGACACATAGTTCATGTCTTACTGAAGAGCATGTAGTTAAAACGGCATGACTGTCACTCTTCTCCTCATCTCCATCGCCCCTATATTTACTCACCCTACCCAACACTACTTACCACGCCCTCTCTTCTCTCACTGTCAACCTTCCTCCTCCCCATCGCCATGAGCTCTAGCTCCAGCTCCAACGCCAACGCCAACCCCTTCCCATGGGGTATTGGCTGGAGGGCCTTCTTCCTAGGGTGGTCGGTTGATGACCGCACCAAGTTCGAGAACACCATGAAAGTGTCCTTGAACTTCGGCTCCATGCCTGACATGCAGAAGAAATCTAATGCAGTGCTCATGAAGGCCCCTGCAGAAGAGTTGAAGACGCTGATTCCTGACCCAGCGAAGGGCGCGATGGCTTTTGACATCATTAGCTGGGCCATGAATCAGGCCGTCTCCGACGACGCTAAACAGAGGAACAAGTGGTGCAAGTACAAGAACTACTGGGCTCCTAATGACCGCCGTGCCGCAGTGTACTGGGAGACGGCTATCGCGCCGCCGGCGATTGAAAGATCGTGGATGTCGCCTAGGGTGGGGGTGAATAGGGGTTTTAAAATAATTACGGTTTAGGCTTGAACAAATACGGAATAAACCTAGCGGCTAATTTCTCAAGCACAAAACCTAAAACAACTAGGCTCACCTATGTGTACCAACAACTTATGCTAAGCAAGATAAGTAACTATGTGATAGCAAGATATATGACAAAGAACAATATGGCTATCACAAAGTAAAGTGCATAAGTAAAGGGCTCGGGTAAGAGATAATCAACGCACACGGAGATGACGATGTATCCCGAAGTTCACACCCTTGCGGATGCTAATCTCCGTTTGGAGCGGTGTGGAGGCACAATGCTCCCCAAGAAGCCACTAGTGCCACCGTAATCTCCTCACGCCCTCGCACAATGCAAGATGCCGTGATTCCACTAAGGGACCCTTGAGGGCGGTCACCGAACCCGTACAAATGGCGACCGTTGGGGGCGGTCACCGAACCCGTACACTTTGGCAATCCTTGGGGCGGTCACCGGTACCCGTCGAATTGCTCGGGGCGATCTCCACAACCTAATTGGAGACCCCGACGCTTGCCCAGAGCTTTACACCACAATGATTGAGCTCCAAGCACCACCAACCGTCTAGGGCGCCAAAGCACCCAAGAGGAACAAGCTCAAGGGCACCAAGCACCCAAGAGTAATAAGCTTCTCAACTTGAAACTTCCACGTATCATCGTGGAGAACTCAAACCGATGCACCAAATGCAATGGCAAGGGCACGGGGAGTGCCCAAGTCCTTCTCTCCAAAATCCCACCGAAGCAACTAATGCTAGGGAGGAAAATGAGAGGAAGAACAAGAAGGAGAACACCAAGAACTCCAATATCTAGATCCAAGGGGTTCCCCTCACATAGAGGAGAAAGTGATTGGTGGAAACGTGGATCTAGATCTCCTCTCTCTTTTCCCTAAAAAACTAGCAAGAATCCATGGAGGGATTGAGAGATAGCAAGCTCGGAGAAGGTCAACAATGGGGGAAGAACACGAGCTCAAAGGATAAAGTTCAATGGGGAAGAAGACCCCCCTTTTATAGGTGGGGAAAATCCAACCGTTATGCTCACAGCCTGCACAGAGCGGTACTACCGCTAGGGCGGTAGTACCCCTCTGAAAAACAACAGCGAGGAGGCAAAAGGCCAGTAGAACCGCCGGATCGGTACTACCGCTCGTCCTCACGGTACTACCTCAAATGGTAGCGGTACTACTGCTTGCGAGCGGTACTAAAAAAATACTTCTGTGCCTACTTCCGCTGAGCAAAACACGAGATTTTGGTCCGGAGCGGTACTACCGCTTAGGAGCCGCGGTAGTACTGCTCTCGAGCGGTACTACCGCTCAGGATCCGTGGTAGTACCGCTCCAGAGCGGTAGTAAAAAATTACATCCGCTCTAGTCGCGGTAGTACCGCTGCAGCCTTTACCAAAACAGCCACAACTTTTGCAAACGGACTCCGAATTGAACGAAACCAAGTTTATTGGAAAGCTAATGACATGGGCTAACACAATCTTGATATAAATATCAAGAATAAGCAAATGATAAAAGTCCCATAAGAAAATGGTGAGAACCCTTCCTTAGATAAGACCGATAAAACCTCCAACACCGAAAACATCATAGAAGACGCATGTGAACTCCATTTTCGATGAACTCAAGCGTGTCATCAAGATGACCATAAGCTCTAAGACTCACAAAGATAACCAAACAAGAACCAAGAAACATGATGCAAGGATGCAATGGTTTGAGCTCTCTACTAACGATACGATCAAGCTACCAACTTGAGAGCCCCCCTTGATAGTACGGCAAACGATCCTATAACTCGGTCTCCCAACTACCACCACGAGGCCGGTAAAATAGAAAACCTATCAAGGGCAAACCTTTGCCTTGCACATGGTCCACTTGAGCTAGATGAAGACGATCTTGACTCCCTCAAGTTGGACCACCTTTCTTGATTGCGTTGGCTCGATGAAGACTAGATGATTGCTCCCCCATAGTCCACTATGGGTGAGCCACTCTTAGGCACATCTTCACAAGTCCATTGACACCACAATGGATGGCAAGATTCAAGCACTTGATCTCTTCGTGATGCTCCACTTGAACTTGCACACGGCAATCTTGATGACGATCACCACTTGATGTCATCCTTTCCATGGGTTGTATGATATTTGCCTCTTGAGCAAGCCCATGGACATGTACCTAACCCCACATAGAAATCTCACATAGACCATGGGTTAGTACACAAAGTGCAATGGACAATGCTTACCATACCATGGGATCACTTGATCCCTCTCGGTACATCTTCTACGCTTTGTGAGTTGATCAACTTGATTCACTCTTGACTTAGTCTTGATCAACCTTGAATCTTTCCAACTCTCTTCATTTGGATGATGTCTTGAAGGTAAACATCAATGATCACACAATCTTCTTCTTCAAGACATGCTTGCAATAAGCTCAACACTCACATGACCAATCTTTGGATGATTCCTTAATAGCACCTTGGTCAACTCATAAACTCCTTGAAACCAACACATGGACTTCAAGAAAAGCCTATGGACAAATCCTTCAAATATAACTCAAGACAACCATTAGTCCATAGAGATCGTCATCAATTACCAAAACCAAACATGGGGGCACCGCATGTTCTTTCAATCTCCCCCATTTTGGTAATTGATGACAATCACTTTCAAGAGAGTTTATATAAGTAATTATGTTTCACTATGCAATGCAACAACCGATAGTGCATGCATATGAGATGCAAATGCTAAGGAACAAAACCAAAGAAAGAAGAGATAACTCTCCAAACTTCTCCACAAAACTCTCTGAAACTTCTCCCCCATTGGCATCGATTGCCAAAATGGGCGAAAAGCTAAGAAGACCAATATAAATTGTGGTCCTCCATAAATTGTGTATTTCTTCACAAGAGAGTGGAATGCAATACACATATCCAACGGTAAATACTTGGAGGAACACAAACTATATTGAGGCACAAAGATTGCTAAAGAATGATATGCCACAAGGACATAACAAAGAGAGACACAAGCAATCAAGCAATCAAAATATACCAATGGAAGCAAGCAATCAAAGGATGTCAATTGAAACAACTAGACCAAAGATCCTACGAGCCAGATGAATAAAGGATATTATGATATGAGCAAAGGAGTGTTATAAAGAAACTAGAGAAGCTCCCCGTGATTTGTGCACACATAAGAATATTTGTATTTGGATACAAAGTGCACAAAATAGGATCATAGCTCCCTCAAAATCAATAGAAACTTACAACAAGTGCAAGTGAGCATATAGGAAACAAAGCCTAGTACTTGCAACAAACACATGGTTGAGCAACAAGTAAAAGAGGCAACTTAAGAATGGGCTCAACCAAAATGATGTGTGTGAGTCAAGGCAATGCACTTGAGAAGACTAATGTACGGATGAGCATTAAGCATCAATAAAGTCTTGAAAGAATGAGGCACACGGTGCAAGACCTATCATTCCCATACACAACTGGCAAATGGGTTCACAAGCTTACTAATAAGAAAATAGAGAACCTATGCTTGTGACAACCCGTGGTGAAGATAGACGAAGAGAGGCTCATCAAGACGAGGGATACCAATTAAGCCTCGTAAAGATAAGCAAGAGGAAAATAATCTTCACCGCACAAGAGTGCATCAAGATGCAACGATAGAGGACACACACTCAAGGCAAAAGCTTTCAGGGAGCCACCAAAGAAATAACATAAGAAAGACAAGGTGGACATGAAAGAAGGATAACATCTAGATATGCAACTTCTCTCAAGTGTATAACATTAGTAGATAAAGGGGCTTTTGTCCCGGTTGGTAAGGCCCTTTAGTCCCGGTTTTTGAACCGGGACTAAAGGGTCGTTACTAATGCCTCTCCCCTTTAGTCCCGGTTCTTAAACGAACCGAGACTAAAGGCCAAGGCCACGTGGAGCTCCACCTTTAGTCCCGGTTGGTAACACCAACCGGGACTAAAGGAAATTTTAGGATTTTTTTTGAAATTTTTTTTGAATTTTTTTTATTTTCAAATTTCCGAATTATTTTAACCTCCAATCTCTAATCACCACCCCTCATCACTGCTCAATTTATCCTCTAATCTCTAATCACCCCTCATCATTCCAAATCATCTAACTTCCCGAACGGTCACCCATCCTCCCACTCCCCCAACCTGAGCACGCTTAACTTCCGGGTTCTATTCTCCCTTGTTTCCAAGTCTGCACTTGTTGTTTTCCTAATAATAGTAAGATGTCAATCCTATTAACCTTCAGGAATTTTGCTTGAGCATGAAGTGACACATTTCACTGTTTGAGTTTGAAACTATTGTTTTAAAAAACAATAATTATTTAGTAACACTAATATTTCTTGAATAATTAGTTTGACCATTGTTTGACCATAGTTTGACCATTGTTTGACCACAGTTTGACCAGATTTGACCAAAATTCAAAATAACTGAAATAATGATTTAGTAACACTAATATTGTAGAATAATTAGTTTGACCATTGTTTGACCACAATTTGAATTTTTTTCGATTTTTTCCACTCTAGATCTAAAAAGGCCCGTAACTTTTTTCTGTTAGGTTTTTGAGGATTTTGAAAATGTTTAACGAGGATTTTGGATGTAACTTTTCAAGTAGATGATTTTTCATATAAAAAACTTTTTCATCCAAGTTAGTATGCAAAAGTTATGCCCATTTTTACAAATTATCGAGAGATTTTGCAAATAAAGTCGAAATTCATATTTGCAAATTTTCCCAACAACTAGACCACATATCACATGGGAAACTTATTTTCTTTTATTTTTTTGACAATTTCATCATTTTCTTTTATTTTTTTTAAAACTGAAAAGGTGATCCAC
>NC_041391.1:675211172-675220266 GCF_002162155.2 Triticum dicoccoides
CGTGCCATGAACCGGTACTAATGCCTCAAACCCCATTAGTACCGGTTGGTGCCACGAACCGGGACTAAAGGGTGCGATGCCCATTAGTCCCAGTTCGTGGCACCAACCGGGACTAAAGGGTTAGACCTTTAGTCCCGGTTCGTGCCACCAACCGGTACTAAAAGGTCCAGACGAACCGGGACAAATGGCCCACGTGGCCCCTAGGCACACGAACCGGGACTAATGCCCCCATTAGTCCCGGTTCTAGACTGAACCGGGACTAATGGGGTAACCCGGGGTGGACCAAAGCCCTCTTTTCTACTAGTGTAAGATTCTAGGTAGACGAAATCATGAAGATATATCTACAAAGAAGGATGTACACCCGGAATAGTTACAACATGAAGGAACAAGATATCCAAAAGGAAGTCCTAGATATACCAATAAGATATTTTCTTGGAAGCATAGCACATGGATAGATATGGTCTTATTGGATATAGATGAATTCCTACCACACAACCATCAACTACATCACAACTAGAAACATGATATCATCGTTGAGATGCTTTGAGAAAGGAAACAAGTATCACAAGAACTAGTGAAACACATGCCATGATACAACCTACACAAGGTTGATGCAATAAATGTGTGCATGAAGTAGATAAAGATACTTGTTACCGAGATATCATTGGAAGGATGTAGATACCCATTGAAGGTAGATAGTAGTTCATTGATCATCCTAGCTCGACTCCAAAATGCATATGGTGACAACACCTTCCTTGTGAGTGAGCCGAGCATCCAATGAATCTCCAAATGTTCCTAGAAGAAGAACACAAACTAAACGGTACCCAAACTCATCGGGACCAAATAGTTAGAAACACCAATACATAGGACAAACTCCACATAAATATGTGCATATAGATTTGAAAAAGAATTTCATGCACATCTCATACAAATTGAGACTAGGTGGAGTTTCACCTATATATTGAGTCAAAGAAAGAAAGCATGCCATAAAACATACATGAAGTAAATATGCATGCTCAAGACTTTCAAGAACTAAAACCAAAACAAAACGAAATACCAAGAGAAAAGGATACCAAATACATAAATCATCACTTGGAAGATATCAATAAAGATACAACAAGGAGTGAGATATCCATTGATACACACTAAAATAAAAGATGTTGATGACCCACAAGTATAGGGGATCTATCGTAGTCCTTTCGATAAGTAAGAGTGTCGAACCCAACGAGGAGCAGAAGGAAATGATAAGCGGTTTTCAGCAAGGTATTCTCTGCAAGTACTGAAATAAGTGGTAACAGATAGTTTTGTGATAAGATAAATTGTAACAAGCAACAAGTAACAAAAGTAAATAAAGTGCAGCAAGGTGGCCCAATCCTTTTTGTAGCAAACGACAAGCCTGGACAAACTCTTATAATAGGAAAAGTGCTCCCGAGGACACATGGGAATATCGTCAAGCTAGTTTTCATCACGCTCATATGATTCGCGTTCGGTACTTTGATAATTTGATATGTGGGTGGACCGGTGCTTGGGTGATGTTCTTACTTGAACAAGCCTCCCACTTATGATTAACCTCTATTGCAAGCATCCGCAACTACAACAAAAGTATTAAGGTAAACCTAACCATAGCATGAAACATATGGATCCAAATCAGCCCCTTACGAAGCAACGCATAAACTAGGGTTTAACCTTCTGTCACTCTAGCAACCCATCATCTACTTATTACTTCCCAGTGCCTTCCTCTAGGCCCAAATAATGGTGAAGTGTTATGTAGTCGACGTTCACATAACACCACTAGAGGCTAGACAACATACATTTTATCAAAATATCGAACGAATACCAAATTCACATGACTACTGGTAGCAAGACTTCTCCCTTGTCCTCAGGAACAAACGTAACTACTCACAAAGCATATTCATGTTCATAATCAGAGGGGTAATAATATGCATAAAGGATCTGAACATATGATCTTCCACCAAATAAACCAACTAGCATCAACTACAAGGAGTAATCAACACTACTAGCAACCTACTAGCACCAATCCCGAACTTGGAGACAAGAATTGGATACAAGAGATGAACTAGGGTTTGGAGATGAGATGGTGCTGGTGAAGATGTTGATGGAGATTGCCCTCTCCTGATGAGAGGAGCGTTGGTGATGACGATGGTGATGATTTCCCCCTCCCGGAGGGAAGTGTCCCTGGCAGAACAGCTCTGCCGGAGCCCTAGATTGGTTCCGCCATGGTTCCGCCTCGTGGCGGCGGAGTCTCATCCCGAAAGGTTGTTGTTTATTTTTTTCTCATCGAAAGACTTCATATAGGAGAAGACGGGCATCGGAGAGCCACCAGGGGGGCCACGAGGTAGGGGGGCGCCCCCAGGGGGGCGCGCCCCCCACCCTCGTGAGCAGGGTGTGGGCCCCCTGGCCTTCATCTTTGGCGATGATTTTTCTTTATTTATTTTAAGATATTCTGTGGAGTTTCAGGACTTTGGGAGTTGCGCAGAATAGGCCTCCAATATTTGCTCCTTTTCCAGCCCAGAATTCCAGCTGCCGGCATTCTCTCTCTTCATGTAAACCTTGTAAAATAAGAGAGAATAGCCATAAGTATTGTGACATAACGTGAAATAACAGCCTAGAATGCAATAAATATCGATATAAAAGCATGATGCAAAATGGACGTATCAACTCCTCCAAGCTTAGACCTCGCTTGTCCTCAAGCGAAAAGCCGATAACAATAAATATGTCCTCATGTTTAGAGGTAGAGGCGTCGATAAAAATAAAATACGGACATGAAGGCATCATGATTATTTTCATAACAGCAACATATAAAGATTTTGTCATATGATTACTTATGTTCAGGTGATGATCTTTTCACAAAGCCAAAAGCATGAATCAGAAACCTTATTGAGCGCCAACAAATTATAACCTCAGTCATTGAAGCAACTGCAATGTATCATAACATCAGAAAGAGTCTATGTCAGAGCTTAAAAGCAAGTCCACATACTCAACTATCACTTAGTCCTTCATAATTGCTAACACTCACGCGATACTTGTGGTTACAGAGTTTTAATCGGACATAGAGAAAGATAGAGGCTTATAGTTTTGCCCCACAACCTTCTACATCAAGGGTAATGTCAGCAATAATAATTCATGCTCCCCCACATCCAATTAGATATATATATCATGTTCTTTCCAACATGCTGAGCTTGCCAAAGGATAAAATGAAAAAGGAAAGGTGAAGATCACCATGACTCTTGCATAAGGTAGAGGATAATAATAAAAGATAGGCCCTTCGCAGAGAGAAGCAGAGGTTGTCATGCGCGTTTAGGGTTGATGCACAAACTCTTAATGCAAAAGAACGTCACTTTATATTGCCCCTTGTATGTGAACCTTTATTATGCAGTCCGTCGCTTTTATTGCGTCCACAACAAGTTCGTACAAAGTTTATTTTCTCCGCACTAATAAGTCATGCATATTTAGAGAGCAATTTTTATTGCTTGCACCAATGACAACTTACTTGAAGGATCGTACTCAATCCATAGGTAGATATGGTGGACTCTCATGGCAAAACTGGTTTAAGGGTATTTGGAAGCACAAGTAGTATTTCTACTTGGTGCTGAGAATTTGGCTAGCATGGGGGGGAAAGGCAAGCTCAACACGTTAGAGGATCCATGACAACATACTTTATCTCAGATGTAAGAAAACATAACTCATTATGTTGTCTTCCTTGTCCAACATCAACTCTTTAGCATGTCATATTTTAATGAGTGCTCCCAATCATAAAAGATGTCAATGATAATATATCTATATGTGAAACCTCTCTTTCCTTATTACTTCCTATTAATTGCAACAATGACCAAAGCTATATTTGCCAACTCCCAACAACCTTTAATCATCATACTCTTTCTATGTGAAGTCATTACACTACTAGGGAAAAGGCTAGCAGCAGTGCGGGTTTTAGATGTATCAGTAGCGCGGGGACAGGCGCTACTAATAAGGCGCTACAGCTAACATATAGCAGTAGCGCGTGCTCACCGGCGCTACTGCTACACAATTGTAGCAGCAGCGCTGTTTGCGGAAGCTCACTACTGCTAGTAGCTCTAGCGCGTTTTACCTTGACGCGCTACTGCTACCACGGCGCTGCTGCTAACTTTTGTACACTCGCTACTGCTAATTTAAGTAGGTTTTTTTGTTATTTTTTTGGCATATTTGTTTTTTATTTGAACAGGCTTTATAGAAGAATCTTTAGCACATAGAAATGTCATCATGATACACATACAAATGTCTGCGAGACCACAAATGTAATCATAGCATGTACATACAAATAGTCTCATCATAATCATCATCCAACACAAAGTGATATCTTGTCATCATCTCGAAAATAGTGATACATGCAAGTCTCGAATACTTGCAACTACAACAACGTCATCCATCTAAACAAAGGTATACACAAGAAGTGCTATCACTATGAGTGAGAGCGGAACTATGCAGTACATGAGGTGGCGGTTACGAGTCCTCTCTCGCGCTAGTGTGAACCTCAAGTAACTAGCTTCTCCTTCTTGTCTGCTTTTGAAGCCTTTATGGCTGGCACCCATGAACCCATTCACTTGCGCCTGACACTCATGCCACTCGTTGTACACCCCCGGAACCTTCCCTTTGTACACGACATAGCAATTCCATCTCGCCATCAAGAAACTAGGTACCTGTTAGAGATGCATGTTCATGAAGAGGATGTACAATCATATATATGCAACAAAATATACTAGAGCAACACCAAAAAAGAAAGGATTAGCAACTAGATGCAACATACAGTACGCAAATTAATTAACTAGAGGTACGCAGGTCATCATACGCAAACTAACAAAGTAGCGTTACGCAAGTTCGACATGGACCGTGGACATCACAAAGTTTCATCGCTACAAGAAGTATACAAGTTCAACCGACACATATCATCATCGGCATCATAAATCACTAGAAGTTCCATCCTTCCATATCATCGAGGACGAACCCTAGCTTCTTGAACAACGTGAGGTCTAGACGTTGCATGCCTATGCGAGTTCGGACGTCAGCTCGCGATATAGGGACGTGGTGGAACATCCCCTTCTCATCGACGACTTCTTTCATGTGATCGTCGCAATGTCGCTTTGGATGCGAAAGAAGTCATCTCTAAGTTTATAATCCGCTTCTCCATGAGATTCTAGCCACTTGTGGATACGATCATCATTTCTGCTGTTAATGCGAAGCTTTTGGTGATCCGTGTTGAACTAATCATGAGATGGACGATGTAGAATCCATCCTTCTTGCTTGGTTTTGGGACATGGATGCAGGAGAAGTTAGTTTTATGCGCGAAACCCATCTTCTTGTTCCTTTGTTTCTTGATCTGCACGTGGCCACCTCTAAAGCTGAAGCCTTGGAGAGCATCATCTAGAATATTCATTATGTGGGTGTAGTCTTTTTTCTCGTAGTCTCTGGAAGGGTCAAAATACACGGCGTGGCAGACTTGCTGGTAAAGAACGATAAGGACGGCGCGCCCGTTGCTGCGGGGAAAAGACACCTCAAATTATTCCCCATATGAGAGAGAAGGAATGATTGAAATGTACGAAAGGGTTGTCCGGAATTGACTTACTTTGGATGATAAGGCACGAGGACAATTTCCCGGTCCTTATTCTGTACCATGAAGTTTTGGAGGTACTCCCTAGCAGTTTCACGCTCAAAGTCGCCGAGACTCAAGAAAGACTCGTGCATGTAGTACGGATCCGCCACACAGATTTGCGAGACTTCTTCACTCTTCATGACGGAGCTCATATGTAGCGCAAAAAGGCGGACGATAGTAAAATCAAGCTGCCTTGTTAGAAACATCTCAAAGATATGGTCAAACCGTAGGAAGAACACCTCCGTGGTCCGTGTGTCGACGTAGCACTTCCCCTTAGGCACATGAGCCGCGTATGTCGGATATCCTGGATCCTTTGAGGCTAGTAGGCTTTTCTCAGTCGACAGCACATGGTCGTGCAGTCTCCTGAGATCCCCTGATAGTGCCTCCAGCGGTATCGGCGATAGCATCGGCTCGCCCGGGAGATGGAACATGACCACACTTTTCACAGGTACACGCTCTTCATAATGCATCGTCTGGCTGCAATGTGCTTTGGCTTGTTTGGAGACAGTTACCTTCCCCGATCTCTTCCTCTCCTTTTTCTTAGACACACCTTCAAGATCCTTCCTTAACCACTGCCCCAGTGTTCCCGGGCTAAGTACTGTACGACCCTCGCGCCCGGCTAGTTGAGCCTGTGTTGAGGCGGCATCTTCAGGCGTGTCCTGTGAGGATTTCATGAAGAGAGACTTTTTGCAATCCATGGTACGACCCTGCCCGGGCATATCATCCATATCCTCATTAGCAAGCTGATAGCCCGATTCGTCATATGGTTGACTCATCATATCTATGTCACAGTCATACGCGTTTGTATTGAGGTAATCCATAGGGTCGACCTCCGTCTCATCATCCATTCTCTGTTCTATAGGAGAAATTACATCAGCCAGTACTATTGCACCCCCTTCATCATGTCGTCTGCCGCTCTCACCCGGCACTAGAGGAGCTGGTAATTGCGTAGGCGGGTGGTGGTCTTCGCACATGCTTGTTGATGTGTGGTAGTTATTGGTGTGCTCTCGGCCGGCTCCAGACGAATAAGATTCTTCGGTCATAGCAGCACCCAATTCTTGCAGCTTCCAATCCGCGGCGGGGTCTCGTCGTTCGCTCCCACATGCTGTACTGGAGGAGGCAAATCCTCGTGCCCCGATTTCACACTGGTCAAGCTAACCCTGAAGTGCCCAGCGGGGATCGGCTGGTTGTGGAACGTGCGTTGAGAGGGGTCCATTATCATCCCCTGTCCCACGTCCACCTTCTGGCCTTTGATCAAGTAGAGTATGGTGCACGGGGTTTCTTTCGCCTGCAAACACATATGTCTGTGGCGTAAAACAACCGAAAGGCAACAAAAATGGAATATTTTATATATATATGTATATATATGTTGGTGCGATATGTAATTACCGTGACGGCGTCGAGCTCAGCCAAAAACGAAGGCCCACCTAGCGCGCCTGAGACTGAGGACGGGCTGCTATGAGTGGGAGCGGCTGCGAGAGGAGGCCCGGTTGCGTGAGCAAGTGATGGTGCGATGGTGTTGTTGTTCATGGAGTTGCTCCCGACGAAACTGGGCATCGGGAAATCATGTACCGTCTTGTCTGGATTTTCCTTCGCCCAGTTGATGATAAATGGAACCAAGTAATACGAAATCATTTCTGCAGGCAGTTACAGCTGCATTGACTGCCTGCTGTAGCAACTCATATTTGTCCTCGGCTGCTTTTTTCGCGTCCTCAGCTGTTTTTTTCTCGACCGCAAGCTTCACCTTCGCATTGATGTCCGCCTGAATAAACTTCGTTTTCAGCTTCTTGGCCTCCGGGCCCTCGTTGTAAAACACCTTCCACGTGGCGCCATCTCCAGCGCCGTGCACACGACCATATTGCGGTCGCTGATCCAAAGGGAGTCCCTTAAGTTCGTTCAAGGCCCGGTTGAGAGGGGTGTCCCACTTGGGCCTCATCGAAGAAGTAGGGCTTTCGGCTGCAAGCTGGTGTTGCTTCTCCAGTAATCTAATCAATTTCCTCATGATATTGTCCGTGTAAAAAACCTTTTTCTCCTTGTCCCACTTGTAGCGGGCCCTGATGAAGTCATGCTCCAAGGGGTTGGTGAACTTCACGAAGGGGTCTGGGAGACCCCGCGGCTTCACGTTCCGCGTCCTCCTTATCCCATATCGGCCTTTTACCGAGGTAGCCACGGCTTCTGAGGCGATGCTTCCCCGTGTTTCTTTGCTGAAGGCTCTTGAATTTCGCAGCCTTAGCCTTGGCTGCCTCGCTAGCGCAAGTGTCCTTGAACTTTTCGAACTCCTCTTCCGTAAGTGTCGGATTTTCCTCCAGAATCTTGGATAGGGGTTCATCAGCCTCAATAGCTCGTTTCACCCTCCTTTTCCAGGGGGCCAAATCATTGCTGAACATGCCCATGGCGTGATTGTTAATCTTTTTCATCTTCGGATCATCCCACGGTTGTTCTATGTTATCATCCCGGTCAGGGAACTTGAATCTCTTGTGCAACTTTGTTAGGAGCAACTGCGTCAAATGTTCTTTACTCCTTAAGTCATCGTCGTTGATGCTCGCGCATTCCCGTAGGATGCATCCTACTTGGTTCCCATAGCACTTGCGAGGTTCTTCCGGCTCTAACTTGCCAAGTGCCATCTTTGTGATCACAAGTCGTCCAATCCCTAGTTTGTTAGGTTTTCGTATCCTCTACTTCTTATGCTTCCTCTTTTCGGTAGCGGCATCGGGGCCGGTACCTTCCCCGCCGGTACCTTCCCTGCCGGTACCTTCCCCACCGGTCTCGGTGCCGCCATCGGTGCCGGCGCTGTCGGTGTCGATGTCGGCGTCAGTACCATCATCGAGGCCGACCTCCAAACCTTGCTTAGCAGTCAAATAGTCGAGGTACTCTTGTTCACCCTCATAATCCATCTCGTCTGCATCTTGGTCAGAAGGCCCAGTTTCTTCGTTGTTCGACATGTTTCCTATGATTAAGTTCCCTCATTTATTTCTAAAAGTATGAATAAATGAGAAATGACATAAAAAGAAATCTATGTGCCAGCACTCGATATGCCAACTATGTAGCACAAAATCATGCCTTTATTCACGGGAAATTTCAGCATGACCTTTGCTAAAAAATGGACATATCGAGCGCCTGAAATTCACCGAAACGGAAATGAATCAACATTCCGGCGTAACATAGGCCACTCGGATCATTTTCCAAACATGACATGTCCAAAACATGACATATCCACATATCACATGTCCAGTTCGAATTTGTACATATCACATGTCCAGTTCAAATTTTGAAACCTAGCTAAATTCATAACTAAATAGATAACCTAATTAACATACTGCCCTAACTAAAACCTAATTAAATTAACCGAAGAATCCTAGCAGAGAGAGAGGGGGGTTTACAGAGGGTGCAGGGGCGAGGAGGCAGGCCCGACGACGGCCGGGAGGGGAGAGGAGGGAGGCGAGGGCC
>NC_041391.1:675220479-675224950 GCF_002162155.2 Triticum dicoccoides
GGGTCGGGGGCGAGGGCCGGGTCGGGGGCGAGCGCCGGGGTCGGGGGCTAGCGCCAGCGCCAGAGTCGGGGGCGAGCGTCAGGGCCGGGTCGGGCACGGCGGTGCGACGGGGGAGAGTGGGGATTTTTTGGGGGGGAAAGGCGGGATGAAGCAGGGCGGGGGAGAATTTTGGGTTAAGTGGACATAGCAGTAGCGCATTTGCATGAAAAGCGCTACTACTACCTTCAGTATCTGTAGTGGTTTAGGCAAAACGCGCTGCTACTACCTTCGCTACTGCCTGTTTTCCTTTTTCTTTTCCTTTATTTTATCCCACTTTTATTTCCCGAGGGCAGTGAACGAAGGGAGGGCGATATATATTGCATCATTTGACGGTTAAATATGTATGCAACATAGGAACATATATATTACACATCATTGGACCCATGCATAATAATGGCAAAGTGTGTATACAAAATAGGAACATATATATATATATATATATATATATATTTCATCATTTGACCGATAACATAAGTTTCCTCAGTCCTGACGTTTTCGTTTTTGAGTCAGCTTCTTTCCCTTCCTGTTCATCGAAGAATAATTGAGCCCCTCATTGTGACTTTGCCTTTTCCATGGAGTACGATTTTTCTTAGGTAATGTAGTATTGATTCTTCTTTTGACGTATACTTCATCATCATCATCATCTTCCCTCATTGTGTTGCCGTACTAATCATAGTCTTCCTCGTTGGCGACTCCATCCATTCCAACGATGTTCCTTTTGCCTCTCCTCAGGACAACACGGCTGGGATTGCGGGTTAGTTATGAAGAAGCATTGTGTCACGTGCTTAGCATGTACCCATGGCTCATTTTTTGCGATAGCGTTCACGGTAGCGCTCTTGGCGTCGGGTATAGTCATGGTAGTGAAAATCCGGCTTTCTCTTTCGACATTCTTAGCCCATCTGACACGGAACATCGTCGTGTTGTGCAGTCTAGAGTAGTCAAGCTCCCAGATCTCCTCGACCCTTCCATAAAATTGTTCAGTTGCGTTGTTGTCGCTGCCGGTCATGCATTCCATTGTCACCCCTGAGTTCTGATCATCACTGTCCATATCTTTGGCCTCCGTGTAGAACGTGTATCCGTTGAAATCATATGCCTGATAGGTTACGAGGTTGGGCGAGGGGCCATGTGCTAAGGCGTATATGAGCAATCCGTCCTTAGAGCCCTCCTCCGGAGGATTAGCAATAATATGCTCTTTGAACCAATGCAGGAAAGTGGAGTTGTGCTCTCTAGTAACTTCGGCGTCCATCCTGCATACCCCCCGGTCACGATACTTCTTTGCGATAATTTCTTTGTGCAGTGCCACGAAAGGATCTACCTCGTCTAGGTGTTGTAGCACTACCAAGTTTGCTCTGTCAAAGTCGCCGCATTGATCTGAGTATGCCACGTGCAGTTCCCTGCGACCGTTGCAGTGACCATCTCCTTCGAGCCTCCCATCGTGCTTGTTAACGGGCAAACCAACACTAACACCAGGCGGCTGGTCTGCGCCATATAGAAAATTCTCACAGAAAGAGATGCACTCTTGTGCCAAATAGCCCTGGACGATGCTTCCATCCGATGGGACATGTTACGAACGAATCCTTTGATGATCCCATTCATCCTCTCAAATGGCATCATGTTGTGCAGGAATGACGGCCCCAGGTCTATTATGTCATCCACAATATGTACACACAGATGCACCATCACGTCAAAGAACGCGGGCGGGAAGTACATCTCAAGCTCATTCAGTATCACAACGATCTCTTCCTGTAGCCTTTGGAGCTGCTTCACACTGATCGACTTTCGAGAGATGACGTCGAAAAAGTTGCAGAGACTAATAAGCGTGTCACGGACGTGCTTGTCCATTACCCTCTAAGGGCAACAGGTAGTATCTGCGTCATCATCACATGACAGTCATGAGACTTCATCCCACTGAACCTTTTCTTGTCCGTGTCTAGATATCTGCTTATCTTGCCACAGTAACCGGAACTAACTTTCACTCCGGTAAGGCACTTAAAGAAGGCATTGATCTCAGCCTGACTTAAGGTGAAGCAAGAAGGGGGGCAATAATACTCTTTCTTTATTTTCTTGCCCTTCTTCTCCCCTGCCTCTGTCTCCGTCTCTGTCTCGTCTGACATTTTACGGGGTGGCATGTGCAGATCTTCCCTAATTTTCAAATCTTGCAAGTCTTTTCTTGCCTTCGGCCCATCCTTGGTCTTATCCGGCATGTTCATTAGTGTTGCGAGCAAGCTCTCAAGGACATTCTTACAAATATGCATTTGATCAAGGCAATGAGGTGTATCGAGTTTGTGCCAGTACACCAAGTCCCAGAACACAGACCTCGTCTTCCATACCTTCAGCAGCGGCTCCGGCGCCTTTCTCATCGTCTTTCCCGGCGTGGGGCACTCCTTCCGGTTTTTCAACAGCTCGTCGATTTCGGCACCGCTCCGCTTACGTGGAGGTCCTCGATGCTCAGCGTGACCATTGAATAGATCTCCACGGTTTCTCCACGGGTCGTCCTGTTCAAGCCATCTTCGATGCCCCATGTACACGATTTTCCCAGACCCGCCATCTTTCCTTGACGTTAGCTGCTGAGACGTCGTATCATCCATGCACCGCGTGCATCTGCAATATCCATGGCACACCTGGCCTGCCACATATCCGTAACCGAGATAGTCCTGCACTATCGTGATTAGCGCGGCTCTCATGTTGAAATACTCACCTTTGCTGGCGTCCCATGTCTTGGCCGGTGTTTTCCATAACGTGTCTAACTCCTCTTGAAGTAGCCCAGATACAAATTAATATTATTTCCTGGTTGTTTCGGCCCTTGAATAAGCATGCTCATGTGAATGTACTTCGATTTCATGCACAACCAGGGGGAGGTTGTACATCCATACAAACACGGGCCATGTGCTATGGTTGGTGTTCTGGTTGCCAAACGGATTCATGCCATCAGTACACGCGCTGAGCACGATGTTCCTTGCATCACATTCAAAATACTGATAGAAGCTGTTCAACGCTCTCCACTAGCTTCCATCCTTCACGTGTCTCAGCTTCGGATCATCTCCATCGTCGGGCTTCTTCCTCTCTGTGTGCTAGCGCATTAGCTTTGCTTCCTTGGGATCTACAAAATACCTCTGCAGACGGGGAGTGATCGGTAAGTACCATACAACTTTCTGGGGACATTTCTTCCCGGCCTTCTTGTATCGAGAAGCATTGCACACCGGACAGCTTGTTTTTCCACGTGCTCCTTCCGATAAATTATGCAATCGTTGATGCATGCATGGTATCTAACGTGTGGCAGATCAAGAGGGCACACGATCTTCTTGGCCTCATCAACACTAGTAGGACATAGATTACCCGCGGGAAGAACATCCTTTAGGTACTTGAGATGCTCATCGAGGCTAGTGTCGGTCCATTTGTTTTTAGCCTTCGTCTTCAGGAGTTGGAGTGTGAAACTCAAGCGGGTCACCTCAGGATTGCAACCATCATACAATGGAGTGTTCGAGTCTACCACCAGTTGCTCTAGCTTAGCCTCCTCTCTAGAAGTGCTCTCTCAGTACTCGTCTCCTTGTGAAGCAATGCTTGAACATGAGGGTCCCGCACGATTAAACTTAGTACCGACGAACTCTGCTGCATGGAATCCATGTCGTTCTCTCCGCCGCCATGTCCGGTCCCTTCTCCTCCGCCATGTCCGGCCCCTTCTCCGCCGCCATGTCCGGCCTCTTCCCCGCCGCCATTATCGATCATCTCTTTGTCTTGCCCCGTGTCATCATTGCCTGCCCCGTTGGCATCCTCAACATCGTCATCCTCATCTTCAATTATCCACCACGTATAGCCATCCATGAAACCAGTCATGAGCAGGTGCGCTTCGACACGACCATCGTCATGGGGGTCGAGCCAAACTATTCCTTTGCATTTTCGACACAGACATAAAACCTCTGTCTGGTTATTTTCTTTCATGTCCTGCACCGTCGACCGCACCCACCTGTCCACCATCGTTCCACTGACCATCGTCAACTCTGCATGGTAATAATAAACAAATTGATTATAAAAATGCATGCATGCATCAAAGTCATAAAAAAAATTGGCATGACCTTCCCTAAAAATAGGACATATATGGATCTAGAGTTTGCCCGGAATTCGCCGAAACGGAAATAAATCGACATTTCGGCAAAACATAGGCAACTCAAAAGCACAATTTGGCGTGCCACACACACAATTTCCACAAACATATCACACACACATAAACATATTTTCATTTTGCAAAAGCATGAAATTTTCATCACCTCTATCTCGATCGAGATCGAGCACACGGTGGAGATGATGTTGTAGGGAGAGATCAAAAGTGCATAAAGCTCTTCTTGACAAAGATAGATCTAGTTAGGGGGCAAATAGGTCACTTAACTAAGTGCCAAATCTACCTAGCTAGCTAATTTGGGAGGAGACAACTTCA
>NC_041391.1:675225431-675239159 GCF_002162155.2 Triticum dicoccoides
GGAAAGGAAAAAGAGAAAGGAGATGCATTAATGGAGGTGGTGTAGTTAGGTAGGAGTAATGAAGAGAGAGAAAGGTGGATAGAAGAGAAAGAGTAATGGGGGAGAAGTATTGAGGAAGAAGAAGAGTGAGAGTGGGAGCATGTGGGGGAGGTAGGGGGGAGGGAAGAGAGGAGGGGGAGGGGAGGCATGGGTGGGGAAAGGTGGTGGGTTGGTGCGGGTTAGCAGTAGCGCGGGAGGAGAAACGCGCTACTGCTAAATAATTAGCAGCAGCGCGCTTTGGGCAATGGCGCTACTGCTAACAGTGAACAAAAATTTGGCAATTTGAAATGTAGCAGCAGCGGTAACAGTAAAAGCGCGCTACTACTACATCCGTAGCAGTAGCGCGGTTCTGGCCACGGCGCTACTGCTAAATGGAGCTCGGTGAACACCGATGGTCGATATTTGTAGCAGCGCGGTTTACACAGAGCGCGCTACTGCTAAAAACTTATCAACAATGAGTTTCCCGCACATGCGCTACTACTAATTAGCAGCAGCGCTCCTTTTTGAGCCGTGCTACTGCTAAGATTCTGTGTATAGGCTTTTCCCTAGTAGTGTTACTTTCAATAAGATCAATATGAACTCTTTGATTCTTTTTGTTCTTTCCTTCTATTCACCCAAGATCATGGCAAAATAATCAAGCCCTTGACTCAACACTAATCTTTATTATATAGCTCACGGACTCGATTACAAAGAAGGATCATAAAGCAAAACTCAAAACTAGATCATGCCATGACTTTATTCTACTAAATCAGGATACTACTAAAAGGATCGAACTAAGAAAAACGGTAAAGATAGGAGTTGTGATGGTGATATGATACCGGGGCACCTCCCCCAAGCTTGGCAGTTGCCAAGGGGAGTGCCCATACCCATGTGATTATATCTCCTTCTTTGTTGTTGGCGGTGGAGGTGTTGTTGATGATGCGAGCTTGTCGTCCACCTTCCATGGCATAGGCTCACCATCATAGAAGGATGATCGAGTCTCCGGAATCCTCAAATCTGCAGCCAAACTCATCCTTTTGAATCTATATTCATACTCACAGTTTTGGTTTTGCAGATCATAGATTTGGGCTTGGAGGTGCTCGATCTTCTCATGTAGCTTGAAGATGGCCTCCTCGGTCTTCTTGGCATCCGGCTCGTAGTTGTTGGTGAACTCCGCGAACATCTTGTGGGTAGCGTTGATTCCACGCTCCACCATCCCCTGGCACTTGAAAACTTGTTGCTCGATTGCTTCGAGCCTCGACTCCACGCTTCCGATTCCCTTTGGTCCCTCAACATTGTGGATGTGCAGCAACCCATCATGCATATCAATGGTTTGAGGGTGTCGTAGCACCTCCGCGAGGTAAGGGTTGATCACCTTCTCGAAGAACTTGTCCTTGGAAGCACTTGGGGTCGTCATGATGATCTAGACCTGTCAGAAAAACAGCTCGAAACAAGAACAAGGGAGATTTTGGTGATACGAGAGTCAAAACCTTCGGGGGTATATATAATGAATTTTTACCGACCAAAATACGTATCGTGCAAGGAAATGGAGTCCGGAGGGCACATGAGGTGCTCACGAGGTAGGGGGGCGTGCCCAGGGGGGTAGGGCGCGCCCTCCACCCTCGTGGAGGCCTCGTGTCCTTCCCGGACTGCCACTTATTTTTCTATTTTTCTAAATATTCCAAAACGGAGAAATATTGCCTTAAAAATTATTTTGGAGTCGGTTTACTTACCGTACCACATACCTATTCCTTTTCGGAGTCTGGAACATTCTGGAAAGTGTCCTTTATGTATTCCTCCGGGGTTATGGTTTCAATAATATTAGTTTCAACATTTATGGGATTACCTGAGATATAGTGTTTGATCCTTTGACCGTTTACCACCTTCGGATTTGTGCCTGCGAAGTTGTTGATTTTTATGGCACCGGAACGATAGACCTCCTCGATAACGTAGGGACCTTCCCACTTGGAGAGAAGTTTTCCTGCAAAAAATCTTAAACGAGAGTTGTATAGCAATACATAATTACCTACATTAAACTCACGCTTTTGTATCCTTTTGTCATGCCATCTTTTAACTTTTTCTTTAAACAACTTGGCATTTTCATAAGCTTGGGTTCTCCATTCATCAAGTGAGCTAATATCAAATAACCTCTTCTCACCGGCAAGTTTGAAATCATAGTTGAGCTCTTTAATAGCCCAGTGTGCCTTATGTTCTAGTTCGAGAGGTAAGTGACAAGCTTTTCCATAAACCATTTTATACGGAGACATACCCATAGGATTTTTATATGCAGTTCTATAGGCCCATAATGCATCATCAAGTTTCTTGGACCAATTCTTTCTAGACCTATTGACAGTCTTTTGAAAAATTAATTTGAGCTCTCTATTGCTCAATTCTACCTGACCACTAGACTGCGGGTGATATGGACATGCAATTCTATGATTAACGTCATATTTAGCAAGCATCTTACGGAAAGCACCATGAATAAAGTGTGAACCACCATTAGTCATTAAATATCTAGGGACTCCAAACCTCGGAAAAATAACTTCCTTAAGCATTTTAATAGAAGTGTTATGATCAGCACTACTAGTTGGAATAGCTTCTACCCACTTAGTAACGTAATCAACAGCAACTCAAATATGAGTATATCCATTAGAGGCAGGAAAAGGTCCCATATAATCAAAACCCCAAACGTCAAATGGTTCAATAACAAGTGAATAATTCATAGGCATGTCTTGACGTCTACTAATATTACCAATTCTTTGACATTCATCGCAAGACAAAACAAACTTACGGGCATCCTTGAAGAGAGTAGGCCAATAAAAACCAGATTGCAATACCTTATGTGCAGTTCTATCTCCAGCGTGGTGTCCTCCATAAGCTTCGGAGTGACACTTGCGTAGGATCTGTTCTTGTTCATGCTCAGGTACACAACGTCTAATAACACCATCTACTCCTTCTTTATAAAGATGTGGGTCATCCCAAAAGTAATGTCGCAAGTCATAGAAAAACTTTTTCTTTTGTTGGTATGTGAAGTTAGGTGGTATAAATTTAGCGACAATATAATTAGCATAATCAGCATACCAAGGAGTGCTACGAGAAGTGCTTATGACATTTAGTTGCTCATCAGGGAAGCTATCATCAATAGGTAGTGGGTCATCAAGAACATTCTCTAACCTAGATAAATTATCTGCAATGGGGTTCTCAGCTCCCTTTCTATCAACAATATGCAAATCAAATTCTTGCAGCAAGAGAACCCATCTAATAAGTCTAGGTTTTGCATCCTTCTTTTCCATAAGATATTTAAGAGCAGCATGATCTGTGTGAATAGTTACTTTAGAATCAACAATATAAGGTCTAAACTTATCACAAGCAAACACAACCGCTAAAAGTTCCCTTTCGTTAGTAGCATAATTTCTTTGAGCATTGTCTAGAGTCTTACTAGCATAATGAATAACATTTAATTTCTTATCAACTCTTTGCCCTAGAACAACACCTACAGCATAATCACTAGCATCACACATAATTTCAAAAGGTAAATTCCAATCCGGTGGCTGAACAACAGGTGCGGAGACTAATGCTTTCTTAAGTATTTCAAATGCTTCTACACAATCATCATCAAAGACAAATGGTACATCTTTTTGTAATAAATTAATCAGAGGCCGAGAAATTTCTGAGAAGTCCTTAATGAACCTCCTATAAAATCTGGCGTGACCAAGGAAACTTCTTATACCTTTGATGTCCTTGGGACATGGCATCTTTTCAATAGCATCAACCTTGGCTTTATCAACTTCAATACCTCTTTCAGAAACTTTGTGCCCCAAGACAATACATTCATTAACCATAAAGTGGCACTTTTCCCAATTCAAGACAAGATTAGTTTCTTCACATCTCTGCAAGACTCGAGCAAGATTGCTCAAGCAATCATCAAAAGAGGAACCATAGACGGAAAAATCATCCATGAAAACCTCACAAATTTTCTCGCAAAAATCAGAGAATATAGCCATCATGCATCTTTGAAAGGTAGCAGGTGCATTACATAAACCGAAAGGCATACATCTATAAGCAAAAGTACCAAAAGGGCATGTAAAAGTAGTCTTTGATTGATCTTTAGCCGACACAGGTATTTGAGAAAAACCAGAATAACCATCTCGAAAGCAATAGTGTGTATGTTTGCATAATCTTTGTATCATTTGATCAATAAAAGGTAAGGGGTAATGGTCTTTCTTAGTAGCTTTATTTAATTTGCGGAAATCAATTACCATCCTATAACCTATAATGATTCTTTGCGGAATCAATTCATCTTTATCATTAGGGACAACAGTAATACCTCCCTTCTTAGGGACACAATGGACTGGACTTACCCACTAACTATCAGCAACGGGATAAATTATACCTGCCTCCAGAAGCTTGAGTATTTCTTTTCTTACCACTTCTTTCATTTTAGGATTCAAACGTCGTTGAGGATCACAAACTGGTTTGGCATCAGCTTCCAAATTTATTTAAGTTGACATAGAGTGGGACTGATGCCCTTAAGATCATCCAGAGTATATCCAATAGTAGCACAATGCTTCTTCACAGTTTTCAATAATCTTTCTTCTTCATGCTCTGAAAGGTTAGCACTAATAATAACAGGATATATTTTCTTTTCATCAAGATAAACATATTTAAGATTATCAGGCAACGGTTTAAGCTCAAACACGGGATCACCCTTGGGTGGAGGAGGATCCCCTAGGATTTCCACAGGCAAATTGTGTTGCAGAATAGTTTCCTGTTTAAAGAATACTTCATCTATTTCCCTTCTTTCATTCATGAACATATCATTTTTATGGTCTAGCAAATAGTGTTCTAAAGGATCACTAGGAGGTACACAAATAGAAGCAAGACCAATAATATCATCTTTACTAGGCAATTCTTCCTCACAATGTTGTTTACTAAATTTAGAGAAATTGAACTCATGAACCATATCATCCAAGCCAATAGTAACAACATTCTTTTTGCAGTCTATCGTAGCATTAACAGAATTCAAGAAGGGTCTACCAAATATAATGGGACAAAAGCTATCTTGTGGAGAACCAAGAACAAGAAAATTAGCGGGATATTTGGTTTTTCCACACAAGACTTCAACATCTCTAACAATTCCCATTGCAGATATACTATCTATATTGGCAAGTTTAATTGTAACATCAATATCTTGTAACTCAGCAGGTGCAATATCATGCATAATTTCTTTGTAGAAGTCAATGGGTATAACACTAGCACTAGCACCCATATCACACAAGCCATGATAACAATGATCTCCTATTTTAACAGAAATAACAGGCACGCCTACCACAGGTCTATGTTTATCTCTATCACAAGGTTTAGCAATTCTAGCAGTTTCACCCTGGAATTGAATAGCATGCCCATCAATATTATCAGACAAGAGATCTTTAACAATAGCAATATTGGGCTCTACTTTGACTTGCTCAGGAGGTGTATAAGTTCTAGTATTGCTTTTACGAACAACAGTTGAAGCTTTAGCATGATCCTTCATTCTAACAGGGAAAGGTGGTTTCTCAACATAAGAAGTGGGAACAATAGGATCATTATAAGTGACAATTTTTTCTTCAACTTTAATAGGTGCAGCTACTTTTACTTCTATGGGAGGATGATATTTAAACCACTTCTCCTTGGGGATATCAACATAAGTAGCAAAAGATTCACAGAAAGAAGCTACTATCTCAGAGTCAAGTCCATATTTAGTGCTAAACTTACGGAAAATATCGGTGTCCATAAAAGATTTAACAAATTCAAACTTAGGTGTCATACTTGACTCCTTACCTTCGTGGAGGTCCCAATCCTCAGAGTTGCATTTAATTCTATCCAATAAATTCCATCTAAATTCAATAGTCTTAATCATAAAAGAGCCAACACAAGAAGTATCGAGCATCATGCGATTGTTATCAGAAAGCCGAGCATAAAAACTTTGCATAATCACTTCTCTTGCGAGCTCATGATTGGGGCATGAGTATAACATTGATTTAAGCCTCCACCAAGCTTGAGCAATGCTTTCTCCTTCTCGAGGCCAAAAATTATATATATAATTGCAATCACGATGAACAAGATGCATAGGGTAATACTTTTGGTGAAATTCCAATTTCAATCTTTTATAGTTCCATGATCTCATATCATCACATAGCCTATACCATGTCAATGTGTCTCCCTTCAAAGATAAAGGGAAAGACTTCTTCTTAACAACATAATTGGGTATACCTGCAAACTTAAATAGTCCACAAACATCATCCACATAGCGTAAATGTTCATCAGGGTGCTTTGTTCCATCTCCTGTAAAAGTATTAGCTAGCAGTTTTTCCATCAAACCGGAAGGAATCTCAAAAGGAGTTTCATTTTCAATAGGTTTAGTAGGTTGAGTAGGTTGAGGAGCAACTCTTTGTTCTACTGGACGGGGTGAAGATACCCCGAACAAGCCCCTCAGACAATTACTTTCCATAGTAACAAGTGACAGAAAATTTCAGCACACTAAATAAATTTTTCCTTACCAAATTCCACCTACCAAAGGCGCTTCACTCCTCGGCAACGGCGCCATAAAAGAGTCTTGATGACCCACAAGTATGGGGGATCTATCATAGTCCTTTCGATAAGTAAGAGTGTCGAACCCAACGAGGAGCAGAAGGAAATGATAAGCGGTTTTCAGCAAGGTATTCTCTGCAAGTACTGAAATAAGTGGTAACAGATAGTTTTGTGATAAGATAAATTGTAACGAGCAACAAGTAACAAAAGTAAATAAAGTGCAGCAAGGTGGCCCAATCCTTTTTGTAGCAAAGGACAAGCCTGGACAAACTCTTATAATAGGAAAAGCGCTCCCGAGGACACATGGGAATATCGTCAAGCTAGTTTTCATCACGCTCATATGATTCGCGTTTGGTACTTTGATAATTTGATATGTGGGTGGACCGGTGCTTGGGTGCTGTTCTTACTTGAACAAGCCTCCCACTTATGATTAACCTCTATTGCAAGAATCCGCAACTACAACAAAAGTATTAAGGTAAACCTAACCATAGCATGAAACATATGGATCCAAATCAGCCCCTTACGAAGCAATGCATAAACTAGGGTTTAACCTTCTGTCACTCTAGCAACCCATCATCTACTTATTACTTCCCAATGCCTTCCTCTAGGCCCAAATAATGGTGAAGTGTTATGTAGTTGACGTTCACATAACACCACTAGAGGCTAGACAACATACATCTTATCAAAATATCGAACGAATACCAAATTCACATGACTATTGATAGCAAGACTTCTCCCTTGTCCTCAGGAACAAACGTAACTACTCACAAAGTATATTCATGTTCATAATCAGAGGGGTAATAATATGCATAAAGGATCTGAACATATGATCTTCCACCAAATAAACCAACTAGCATCAACTACAAAGAGTAATCAACACTACTAGCAACCTACTAGCACCAATCCCGGACTTGGAGACAAGAATTGGATACAAGAGATGAACTAGGGTTTGGAGATGAGATGGTGCTGGTGAAGATGTTGATGGAGATTGCCCTCTCCCGATGAGAGGAGTGTTGGTGATGATGACGGTGATGATTTCCCCCTCCCGGAGGGAAGTGTCCTCGGCAGAACAGCTCTGTCGGAGCCCTAGATTGGTTCCGCCTCGTGGCGGCGGAGTCTCGTCCTGAAAGGTTGATGTTTTTTTTTCTCATCGAAAGACTTCATATAGGAGAAGACGGGCGTCGGAGAGCCACCAAGGGGGCCCACGAGGTAGGGGGCGCGCCCAGGGGGCGCGCCCCCCACCCTCGTGAGCAGGGTGTGGGCCCCCAGGCCTTCATCTTTGGTGATGATTTTTCTTTATTTATTTTTAGATATTCCGTGGAGTTTCAGGACTTTTGGAGTTGCCCAGAATAGGCCTCCAATATTTTCTCCTTTTCCAGCCCAGAATTCCAGCTGCCGGCATTCTCCCTCTTCACGTAAACCTTGTAAAATAAGAGAGAATAGCCATAAGTATTGTGTCATAACCTAAAATAACAGCCCATAATGCAATAAATATCGATATAAAAGCATGATGCAAAATGGACGTATCAGATGTCAAACTCCCAAAGAGAGGATGGTTCCAAACAAACCAAGCTCTCAACAAAGTTTGATGATGGCACAAAGTACCAAAAAGAAATGGCTTGCCTTCCACCTACACACTTGATAAGGATCACAAGAAGAGTGTTCTAGAGAAAATAGGATAGCTCGCCCACGAGTTGTGCTTTATATAGGGAATTTGTATTTGAATACAAAATGCATAAGGTGGGATCACCACTTTCAATATATCTAGAAAACCCTAGACAAGAACAAGAAATAAACAAGATCCACAAGTGGTATGGAAGACAATGGGAGTTGACACAAACCTTGGGAAGCGAAAAGGCAAATAAAAATAGAAGCCAATGTAAAAATGATCAATAAATTCTACCACACAAAAGTGACTACCAATTGTCAAAAGACAAGAAGTATTTGGAAATAATTCCCGGTAGTAGATAACAAGGATATCCGACATCATCTTCACACCAAACACAAGCAAATTGCAACTTGTAGAGCTAACATGCCACTTAGGAACAAGATAATCTACAATATCAATTCTAGGTGAAAATATCTCAAATGTACACATTTTCTAGGCTTGTAATATGCACTTAGCATATTACTCCCCCATAACATGATACCAATAAGAACTTAACAAGAGGCAATAAGAGGACCCAACAAGAGATAATCAATGGAATTTTTGGAACTTGAATTTCTCATGAGAGATATACCACCTAGTGACTAGATAATCTTGTAATATCAATACTAGATGGTATTCCTCATGTACACACATTTATAGGATTGTGAGGTGCACAAAGCACATCACTCCCCCAAAATGGGATGTTCCATTAATCTCTCACACGAGCCAACTAGGATACAAACAAGAAGCAAAAAGGCTCAAAGCACGACACACACGTACATGATGTGCAAACTATCACACACAGTTGGAAGCACAACATATACAAACACATTCAAGGAACAAAACCAAAACATGCAAGGTGGCAAGTAACTTTCAATGTAAACAATTTAAGTACAAGTTACCGCAAGGAGGCACATTGGATATAAGATAGAAACTTGATAATCCAATTGACTTGGCTTAAGACAATAAGAATGATGAAGTCCCATTAATTCTTCATAATGTAGCCAAGTCTCCAATGCCCTCCATCAACACCTATTGATAAAGTTTGAGCTTGGTGGTCCCCAACCAAGTTGGGTCCTAAGAGGTTAGTCACAATAGGCTTGGCTACCCAAATGGTTCTTTTCTTGACACCACTTTGAGTACCAACAAACTTGGCAAACACATTGCCAACCTTATCCTTCCCAAGAGAATAGATATCATCAATAATAATTGGATTGGATAAGTTACCACTAGTGCATGAAGAAGCGACATGACCTTTCTCACGAGATAAGTAGCAACGTCTACTCTTCACTTTCTTCTCACTTGATTTCTCAACAAGAGAAGCATTAACTTGAGTCTTCTTGGGAAGTGGCCTTTCTTTAACTTGAGGTTGAGCATGAGATTGAACTTGTGGCCTCTTCCCTAGTTGCTTGTCACTAATGGCCTTCTTCTTCAATGGGCAAGGTCTAACATGATGCCCTTCAATTTTGCACTTGAAGCAAATAATCTTGGACGAATTCTTGACTTGCTCTTGGCCCTTCTTCTTGATTCTCTTGGACTTCTTCTTCTTATTGGAGTTGAATCCAAGTCCTCCTTTGTCATTGGTGGATTTTTGCACACTCAAGATATTGCTGAGTGTGGAATTCCCTTCATGACCCTTTTCCAAGTCTTTCTTCAAAGATGTGACTTGGGCCTTGAGCTCTTTGATTTCCTCTACATGGTTAATCTCAACACAAGTACTAGAGGAAGTATAAGCTTCATTGTTAGAGCAACAAGGCAAGGAAAGCAATTCATCACAAGATGTACCAACATTGTGAGTAGATGAATTACAAGGACTAGCACATGGCAATATACTATCTTGACTAGAAGTAGTGCTAGTATCCACATGAGGCTCACTAGATGTTACCTTAGCAATCATGGCCTCATGAGCTATCTTTAGCACACTATGGGATACTAGAAGATCATCATGAGAGCTTGAGAGCTTTTCATGACTTTCTTCCAATTTCCCATAATTGCTAGATCGCATGTCAAGTTGAGCCCGTAGCTCAACATTCTCCTTCAAAATGGATGCTTCACAAGTAATAGAGTTAGTAGCACAAGCATCATTATTTACAACAATAGGAGAGGACAACTTGGCAAGCTCTTTTAAATAAGAAGCTTCAAGTTGAGCATGAGACTCGGTGAGTTTGATGAGCTCACCCTTGATGACCCATGAGCCATTTTTGAGGTGCTCAAAATCCTCAAGGAGTCTAGCATGAGCAACTTCAAGATTAGCATTTTTAGTTTCAACAAAATTGGCTACCTCAAGAGCTCTATCATTAGATTCCTTCACTCTAGATAATTCTAGAGAAAAATTCTCCTCAAGAGATTCGGATGTGGTTTGTTCATGTTCAAGAGCTTGAGATAGCTCCGCGATCTCATTTGCGTAATCACGCTCATGAGCTTCCATTTTCTCAATGGTGAGCTCATGCTCCTCTAGATGACATTCCAACTCCTCAATGTATTTCTTGCCATCAATGGAAATGGAAATTATTTCCATGAAGTTGGAACGAGCAATTTTATTTTTATGAAGAGCTTTAAAAATCATTCCCCCCTTAGTTTTTAAGGAGGCAACATGATCACTCTCTTCATCATTATCCTCATCATCATTAGCATCAACATCATCATCAAGAGACATATTGGGGTTCAAAGTAGGAGAACTCTCACATAGACCATGGGTTAGTACACAAAGTGCAATGGACAATGCTTACCATACCATGGGATCACTTGATATCTCTCGGTTCATCTTCTACGCTTTGTGAGTTGATCAACTTGATTCACTCTTGACTTAGTCTTGATCAACCTTGAATCTTTCCAACTCTCTTCATTTGGATGATGTCTTGAAGGTAAACATGAATGATCACACAATCTTCTTCTTCAAGACATGCTTGCAATAAGCTCAACACTCACATGACCAATCTTTGGATGATTCCTTAATAGCACCTTGGTCAACTCATAAACTCCTTGAAACCAACACATAGACTTCAAGAAAAGCCTATGGACAAATCCTTCAAATATAACTCAAGACAACCATTAGTCCATAGAGATCGTCATCAATTACCAAAACCAAATATGGGGGCACCGCATGTTCTTTTAGCGGTCATCGGTGGGGAGCCTAAGGAGGAGGAGGAAGTGGTGCAGATGCCAGCAAGGGCGCCAGAGCCAGGCCGTCGTACCTGGCAGATCGACCTTGACTCCGCCGAGGACGACGACGACGACCCGCCGGCTCGCACGGCGATGAAGAAGAAGATGAAGGCCAGCGGCTTGACCCGCCGCTCTGCACGCCAGCGATGGCCGCTGCGGTGAGCCGGTGTCCGTTGTGTACCCCATATCCCCCAATCCCCCTTCTGCATCCGCATCTACCTCTATTCCGATCTTGCATGAACTAGTTTGAAGTACTATGAACTAGTATGAACTACCTCTACATGCTTATCTACCTCTATTCCCATTCCCCTCCGCCGTGGATCGAATCTATCGCCGGATCGAACGGGAAAAAGTTGTGCATGTCAAACAGAGAGAAGTTCTTACCGCCATTGCCACGGGCCAAGTGATGATCCGCTCGCCAGTGATGGAGTCCGGTGGTCTTCTTGCTCTGCTCTGATCCGCCTCCGCCTGTGAGAGTTGGGAGAGTGGGGGAGAGTGGGGAGAGGGAGCGGTGAGGGGTGGTGAGGCTAATCACTGCCGGCGATTTGTGAAGCAACGCGGCTTCTCGAGCATGGCCGCACGTGTGCAGCCGCCACCACCGCCCACGTGCACCGCTTGGGCCTGGCCTTGGAGAAACTGCCGATTTGTGCGTTTCTAGGGAGCCAGGCCCAGGAGTGCTTTAAGCTTCGTGCCATGCGGGCCGAACAGTGAAAGCAGGCAACCAATCAGCCTGTTTTTGTCCCGCGGGAGACAGGGCGGGCCTCATGCAGGCTACCAAACACGCCCTATATTACCCAAACAGCTCAATCATGGAAGCCTCTCTGGGGGGCTATCCGAGCCAAGTATGGAGGGCTCTATAATCGAAGGGCGTGACACTTTGAAGTTAGGCATTGTCAAGCACATTGGCAACGGAGCCTCGACAAATATATGGGAAGAGAATTGGTTACCGCAGGAAGAGATGATGATACCCTATGGTTGCATTGCTCAAAATCCACCGGAACTAGTTTCTGAACTAATTGACAGTACCTCGGCGCAATGGGACATACAGAAGATTTCATTAGTATTCATGCCAATGGATGTTCGAGTTATTCTCGGTATCCCGCTGTGTACTCGTAACATCCCGGATTTCTGGAGCTGGCACCATGAGAAGAAGGGGTCTTTTCAGATAGATCGGCCTATAGAATTCTTGTCACTACTAGGTCAAGAAGAGAAGCATGGCTCGAGAATACTACAGGTTCATCTAGCATGGCGGGTGAGGAAAGATCTTGGAAGAGGTTATGGAAGACACAAGTGCCTGGTAAGGTGATGATGTTTTTGTGGAGGCTGTCAAAACACTCGATCCCGAGATATAAGAGCCCATAGACACATGTCAGACTCTAGCTTGTGCGAATCCCCGGATTCTTGGAGGCACTCCATGTTGGAGTGCACCATGTCTCGTTGTACATGGTCACTGATTGATGAGGAGCTGGCTCAAAAGATGGCTACAACAACAGAACCTAAGGCAAAACAATGGCTATTCATATTGATGGGCCTATTATCACATGCAGAATTCGTGAAGCTTTCGGTCACACTTTGGGAACTTTGGGCAGCAAGACAAAAAGCTATCCACGAAGGGATCTTTCAGAGTCCACAGGCAATCCACTCCTTTGTTAATAGATACATTGCTGAACTTAATGCTATCGGTGAGAATCCGGAGCCGTCGAGGACGGAACCCACGGTGACAATACCGAACAGGAGACCAAAAGCTCCTCCGTGGGGTTACACAAAGATTAATGTTGATGCTGGGTGCCAAAGAGGGAGCAGAGGTACCGCAGCTGCAATATGCAGGGATAGCACGGGCGTTTTCCTCGGGAGTTCGGCTCTGGTTATTCGCGGAGTAGATGATCCGGCATCGCTAGAAGCTATAGCATGCCGTGAAGGAATGGCTTTAGCAGCAAACCTTCACCTCGATCAATCTGTGATTGCATCGGATGCACAGCAAGTGATTGGTTCTATCAACAATGGCAGTTTGAGCACATATGGTGCTATCATTAATGAAATTAGACTTCACCTAGATTCTTCTAGATGTGTTTTTGTTTTCGAAGGTCGTGCTACTAATTTAGAAGCACATAGTCTAGCCAAGCATTCACTCTCTTTAGGTCCGGGATGTCACATTTGGTTCGGCCAACCCCACAACCCAAATTGTATCCTACATCATGTGATCTTTAATGAATAAAGCTTGGTTTTACTCAAAAAAATCAGTAAACCCTTCCGAAAATGATACGTGTTAGAAGGGAGAGAGAGGATTGGTGGAATTGTTCATTGTGTTGCTTGAGCCTCGTGGGCATATA
>NC_041391.1:675239810-675253602 GCF_002162155.2 Triticum dicoccoides
TGATCTACTTGGAGTACAAGGCAAGCCAGAATATTCCCTAGTCTAACCTATGTTTCCTAATACAATCACGTTACTCAATGTGACGCCCCCGACTCGACCGTACACTAATCATACACGCAAACGTGTACGATCAAGATCAGGGACTCACAAGAAGATATCACAACACAACTCTAGACACAAATTAAAATAATACAAGCTTTATATTACAAGCCAGGGGCCTCGAGGGATCGAATACAGAAGCTCAAAAGCACAAGAGTCAGCGGAAACAACAATATCTGAGTACAAACATAAGTTAAACAAGTTTTTGCCTTAAGAAGGCTAGCACAAACATCAACGATCGAAGAGGCAAGGCCTCCTGCCTGGGACCTCCTAACTACTCCTGGTCTTCGGCGGCCTCCATGTAGTAGTATCCGTCGGCGGTGGCATCTGGCTCCAAGGATCCATCCTCTGGTTGCATCAACCGGAAAGAAGAAAGAAGGGGGAAAAGGGGTAGCAAAGCAACCGTGAGTACTCATCCAAAGTACTCGCAAGCATCAGATCTATACTAAGTATGCATTTGTATCAAATGGAAGGGTAGTATCTGTGGACTGAACTGCAGAATGCCAGAATAGAGGGGGAAAGCCTAGCCTATCGAAGACTAGCATCTTCACGCAGCTCCGAGCATCTTGCAGCATGTAGAAGAGTAAAGAATAGAAGTTTATAATTAACAAGCATGTTGTAGCATTAACGCCCAGAGATCCTTCCTCGACTCCCTACGAGAAAGCAATCCTGGAGCCACATATCCATCACATACCAAGTATCCATTTCTAGTTGTATAAGATCAGGATACAAGTCTGAACATCCATTACCGTGGGCATCGTATTCAAATATATGTCTTCCCTGCAGGGGTGCACCACGTTACCCAACACGCTCGATCACTCTGGCCGGACACACCTTTCTGGGGTCAATGCCCGCCCTCGGAAGATCAACACGTCGCAACCCTACCTAGGCTCAGCAGAGAGGTCCCCGCCGGTCTACATCCTAAGCACTCCGGGGTCTTGGGCCCATCGCCCGCAGCACTCCGGGTCATTGCGAGCAGGGTGGATACCAGCACCGCCTCGGATGGCCAGCACGATCCGACCATGCCGCACTGCTGAACTGGACGTCTGACAAAGCTTCGGCTGATACTGCGACGTCGAGGCCCATAACTATTCTCACGTGGTGGTTGGTGCGTAAGGACCAGAGGCCAACTCGGAACAAATACCCAAACCTGTTAGTGCATTATTAAAAGGAGTGACGGTTGTCGGGACACTCCTTTGTTAATAGATACACTGCTGAACTTGATGCTATCGGTGAGAATCCGGAGCTGTCGAGGACGGAACCCACGGTGACAATACAGAACAGGAGACCAAAAGCTCCTCCGCGGGGTTACACAAAGATTAATGTTGATGCTGGGTGCCGAAGAGGGAGTAGAGGTACCGCAGTTGCAATATGTAGGGATAGCACGGGCGTTTTCCTCGGGAGTTCGGCTATGGTTATTCGCGAAGTAGATGATCCGGCATCACTAGAAGCTATAGCATGCCGTGAAGGAATGGCTTTAGCAGCAAACCTTCACCTCGATCAATCTGTGATTGCATCGGATGCACAGCAAGTGATTGGTTCTATCAACAATGGCAGTTTGGGGACATATGGTGCTATCATTAATGAAATTAGACTTCACCTAGATTCTTCTAGATGTATTTTTGTTTTCGAAGGTCGTGCTACTAATTTAGAAGCACATAGTCTAGCCAAGCATTCACTCTCTTTAGGTCCGGGATGTCACGTTTGGTTTGGCCAACCCGACAACCCGAATTGTATCCTACATCATGTGATCTTTAATGAATAAAGCTTGGTTTTACTCAAAAAAAATCAGCAAACCCTTCCGAAAATGATACGTCTTAGAAGGGAGAGAGAGGATTGGTGGAATTGTTTGTTGTATTGCTTGAGCCTCATGGGCATATATATAGGAGTACATGATCTACTTGGAGTACAAGACAAGCCAGAATATTTCCTATTCTAACCTATGTTTCCTAATACAATCACGTTACTCAACATCCCCCCGCAGTCACAACGGTAGTGACGCAGACGGTGAGACTGGAGAAGAATCCGAAGGCAAGCCGACGGACACCCCCCCACAGTTGTAACGGTTGACGCATCGCGGAGTCATGGCTGGAGTGGAAACCAACGAGGTTGCTCAAGCAGGCGGTAGCCCTTTGTGTCATTTGTCGATGTAGCCAAGAGCGTGGGTGGTGGAGTCGTGGTCGAGGTAGCCGTGCGAAGAATGCCGTGGTCGATGTCGAGTCGGGGTGGCCGGTGTCGAGGAAGTCGTTGTGGAGCCGCGGGCACAAGGAGGTGCCGAGTTAGTCATGGGCGCAATGGTGACGAGGTAGTGGTGCGCCAGAAGGATGACGGTGTTGACGATGCGTCGCAGCGGGGTTGCCAAGCCTGGGGACACATCGTGGACGAAGGTACGCACCAGTGTTGCCAGCACCGGGCATGCGTAGACGGACAAAGACGAAGGTGACGAAGCGCCGACCAGGCTTGCCAGGCCCGGGGACACGCCGTGGATGAAGGCACGCATCGGTGTTGCCAGCACCGGGCATGCATAGAGGAGGGACCTGCACGAGCTGTACGCCATGTCGGAGAAGTCGGAGGGGCCAGCAGAGAAGAACTCGACGATGATTGCGGCGTCCATCGGCGCGGGGCCGATGTCACCAACGGTGGTCGGAGTAGACGAAGTGGTCGGGGTAGATGACGACGACGCTGGCGACGGGCTGGTGCTTGGACGAAGACGAAGGGGGTGGATGGGCGGCAGCGGCGGCTACGAAGGTAGCGGCGGCAGCGGCCAATGAAGAGCGGCGGCGGCGGTCTGACAGCGGCACCGGCAGCTAGGTTAGGAGTGCGGCGGCGGTGCTCGAAGTAGGTGAAGAACCCTGACAGCGTGACAAAGACCGGAGCAGACGGTGGCGTTCCCGCGCCAAGGGAGACGGCGCGGTGCACACCACGGGAGGTCGACGCGCGGTGACGGCGGAATGGATCGCGGGCCGCGGCGCTACGGCCCGAAGGGGCGACGCAGCGGCGGCAGGAGGGTCGGGGCGACGGCGGGAAGACCTTGGGGCGGCGGCGGGGACCGCGGGCCGCGATGCGGCGGCCTGAAGGGGCGACGCAACAGCGGTTCGCGAGTCGGTGCAGCCATGGGGACGGCCTCGGGGCGGCAGCGGGGACCCCGTATCGCGACACTACGGCCTGAAGGGGCGACGCAGCGGCGACGCACGGGTCGATGCAGCCGCGAGGAGAACGACGGGGCGGCGTGTTGGGGAACGTAGCAGAAATTCAAAAAATTTCCTACGTAACACCAAGATCAATCTATGGAGAGACCAGCAACGAGTAGAAAGGGGAGTGCATCTACATACCCTTGTAGATCGCTAAGCGGAAGCGTTCAAGTGAACGGGGTTGATGGAGTCGTACTCGTCGTGATTCAGATCACCGATGACCAAGTGCCGAACGGACGGCACCTCCGCGTTCAACACACGTACAGCCCGACGATGTCTCCCACGCCTTGATCCAGCAAGGAGAGAGGGAGAGGTTGAGGAAGACTCCATCCAACAGCAGCACAACGGCGTGGAGGTGGTGGAGGAGCGTGGCAATCCAGCAGGGCTTCGCCAAGCACCATGGGAGAGGAGGAGGAGGGAGAGAGGCAGGGCTGCACCAACGAGAGATCAAATCGCGTGTTATGGGCAGCCCCATGCCTCAATATATATAGGGGGGAAGGGGGCTGCGCCCCCTTTAGGGTTTTCCCACCCCCTAGGGGCGGCGGCCAGCCCTAGATGGGTTTTGGGGTGCGGCCAAGAGGGGGGGAGGAGTCCATCCTCCCCAAGGCACCTCGGAGGTGCCTTCCCCCTTGAGGACTCTTCCCTCTAGGGTTCCCTAGGCGCATGGGCCTCTTGGGGCTGGTGCCCTTGGCCCATGTAGGCCAAGGCGCACCCCCTACAGCCCATGTGGCCCCCCGGGGCAGGTGGCCCCACCCGGTGGGCCCCCGGGACCCTTCCGGTGGTCCCGGTACAATACCGATGACCCCGAAACTTGTCCCGATGGCCGAAACAGGACTTCCTATATATAAATCTTTACCTCCGGACCATTCCGGAACTCCTCGTGACGTCCGGGATTTCATCCGGGACTCCGAACAATATTCGGTAACCACATACAAGCTTCCTTTATAACCCTAGCGTCATCGAACCTTAAGTGTGTAGACCCTACGGGTTCGGGAGACATGCAGACATGACCGAGACGTTCTCCGGTCAATAACCAACAGCGGGATCTGGATACCCATGTTGGCTCCCACATGTTCCATGATGATCTCATCGGATGAACCACGATGTCAAGGACTTAATCAATCCCGTATTCAATTCCCTTTGTCTATCGGTATTTTACTTGCCCGAGATTCGATCGTCGGTATTCCGATACCTTGTTCAATCTCGTTACCGGCAAGTCACTTTACTCGTTCCGTAACACATCATCCCGTGATCAACTCCTTGGTCACATTGCGCATATGATGATATCCTACCGAGTGGGCCCAGAGATACCTCTCCGTTTACACGGAGTGACAAATCCCAGTCTCGATCCGCATAAAACAATAGATACTTTCGGAGATACCTGTAGTGCATCTTTATAGTCACCCAGTTACGTTGTGACGTTTGATACACCCAAAGCACTTCTACGGTATCCAGGAGTTACACGCTCTCATGGTCAAAGGAAGAGATACTTGACATTGGCAAAGCTCTAGCAAATGAACTACACGATCTTTTGTGCTAGTCTTAGGATTGGGTCTTGTCCATCACATCATTCTCCTAATGATGTGATCCCGTTATCAACGACATCCAATGTCCATAGCCAGGAAACCATGACTATCTGTTGATCACAACGAGCTAGTCAACTAGAGGCTCACTAGGGACATATTGTGGTCTATGTATTCACACGCGTATTACGATTTCCGGATAATACAGTTATAGCATGAATAAAAGACTATTATCATGAACAAAGAAATATAATAATAACTTATTTATTATTGCCTCTAGGGCATATTTCCAACAGTCTCCCACTTGCACTAGAGTCAATAATCTAGTTCACATCGCCATGTGATTAACACTCACAGGTCACATCGCCATGTGACTAATACCCAAGAGTTTACTAGAGTCAGTAGTCTAGTTCACATCACTATGTGATTAACACTCAATGAGTTTTATGTTTGATCATGTTGCTTGTGAGAGAGGTTTTAGTCAACGGGTCTGAACCTTTCAGATCCATGTGTGCTTTACAAATCTCTATGTCATCTCCTAGATGCAGCTACCACGCTCTATTTGGAGCTATTCCAAACAGCTGTTCTACTTGGAGCTATCCTAAATTATTGCTCCATTATATGTATCCGGTCTCTCTACTCAGAGCTATCCGGATAGGTGTCAAGCTTGCATCGTCGTAACTTTTACGACGAACTCTTTTATCACCTCCATAATCGAGAAAATTCCTTAGTCCACTAGTTACTAAGGATAACTTTGACCGTTGTCCTGTGAGCCATTCTTGGATCACTCTTGTACCCCTTGACTGACTCATGGCAAGGCACACTTCAGGTGCGGTACACAGCATAGCATACTGAAGAGCCTACGTCTTAAGCATAGGGGACGACCTTCGTCCTTTCTCTCTATTCTGCCGTGGTCGAGCTTTAAGTCTTAACTTCGTACCTTACAACTCAGGTAAGAACTCCTTCTTTGACTGGTCCATCTTGAACACCTTCAAGATCATGTCAAGGTATGTGCTCATTTGAAAGTACCATTAAGCGTTTTGATCCATCCTCATAGATCTTGATGCTCAATGTTCAAGTAGCTTAATCCAGGTTTTCTATTGAAAAACTCCTTTCAAATAACCCTATATGCTTTCTAGAAATTCTACATCATTTCTGATCATCAATATGTCAACAACATATACTCATCAGAAATTCTATAGTGCTCCCACTCACTTCTTTGGAAATACAAGTTTCTCATAAACTTTGTACAAACCCAAAATCTTTGATCATCTCATCAAAGTGTACATTCCAACTCCGAGATGCTTACTCCAGTCCTTAGAAGGATCGTTGGAGCCAGCATACCTTTTAGCATCCTTAGGATTGACAAAACTTTTCTGATTGTATCACATACAACCTTTCCTTACAAAAACTGGTAAGGAAACTTGTCTTGACATCCATCTGCCAGATTTCATAAATGCAGCCAATGCTAACATGATTCCGACGGACTTTAAGCATCGCTACGGATGAGAAAATCTCATCGTAGTCAACTCCTTGAACTTGTGAAAAATTCTTCGCCACAAGTCGAGCTTCATGGACGGTGACATTACCGTCCACGTCCGTCTTCTTCTTAAAGATCCATTTATCTTAATGGCTTGCCGATCATCGGGCAAGTCCACCAAAGTCCATGCTTTGTTCTGATACATGAATCCTATCTCGGATTTCATGGCCTCAAGCCATTTATCGGAATTCGGGCCCACCATCGCTTCTCCATAGCTCGTAGGTTCATTGTTGTCTAGCAACATGACCTTCAAGACAGGATCACCTTACCACTCCGAAGTAGTACGTGTCCTTGTCGTCCTACGAGGTACGGCAGTGATTTGATCCGAAACTTCATGATCAATATCATAAGCTTCCACTTCAATTGGTGTAGGTGCCACGGGAACAACTTCCTGTGCCCTGCTACACACTGGTTGAAGTGATGGTTCAATAACCTCATCAAGTCTCCACCATCCTCCCACTCAACTCTTTCGAGAGAAACCTTTCCTCGAGAAATGACCCGATTCTAGAAACAATCCATATTGCTTTCGGATCTGAATTAGGAGGTATACCCAACTGTTTTGGGTTTCCTATGAAGATGCATTTTATCCGCTTTGGGTTCGAGCTTATCAACCTGAAACTTTTTCATATAAGCGTCGCAGCCCCAAACTTTTAAGAAACGACAACTTAGGTTTCTCTAAACCATAATTCATACGGTGTCATCTCATCGGAATTACGTGGTGCCCTATTAAAATGAGTGTGGTTGTCTCTAATGCCTAACCCATGAACGATAGTGGTAATTCGATAAGAGAAATCATGGTACGCACCATATCCAATAGGGTGCAACTATGATGTTCGGACACACCATCACACTATGGTGTTCCAGGCGGTATTAATTGTGAAACATTTTCCACAATGTCTTTATTGTGTGCCAAAACTCGTAACTCAGATATTCATCTCTATGATCGTATCATAGACATTTTATCCTCTTGTCACAATGATCTTCTACTTCACTCTGAAATTACTTGAACCATTCAATAATTCAGACTTGTGTTTCATCAAGTAAATACTCTCAACATCTATTCGAATCATCTGTGAAGTAAGAACATAACGATATTCACTGCATGCCTCAGCACTTATTGGACTGCACACATCAAAATGTGTTACTTCCAACAAGTTGCCATCTTGTTCCATCTTATTGAAACCGAGCTTTTCAGTCATCTTGCCCATGTGGTATGATTTGCATATCTCAAGTGATTCAAAATCAAGTGAGTCCGAACGATCCATTTGCATGGAGTTTCTTCATGCATATACACCAATAGACATGGTTCGCATGTCTCAAACTTTTCAAAAACGAGTGAGTCCAAAGATCCATCAACATGGAGCTTCTTCATGCGTTTTATACCATTATGACTTACATGGCAGTGCCACAAGTAAGTGGTACTATCATTACTATCTTATATCTTTTGGCATGAAAATGTGTATCACTACGATCGAGATTCAATAAACCATTCAGGTTTAATACTAATCTTGATGGTAGAGGGAGCGTGCGATGTTTGATCACATCAAACTTGGAAACACTTCCAACACATTATCGTCAGCTCACTTTTAGCTAGTCTCCGTTTATTCCGTAGCTTTTATTTCGAGTTACTAACACTTAGCAACCGAACCGGTATCTTATACTCTGGTGCTACTAGGAGTACTAGTAAAGTACACATCAACACAATGTATATCCAATATACTTCTATCGACTTTGCCAGCCTTCTCATCTACCAAGTATCTAGGGTAATTCTGCTCCAGTGGTTGTTCCCTTTATTACAGAAGCACTTAGTCTCGGGTTTGGGTTCAACCTTGGGTTTCTTCACTAGAGCAGCAGCTGATTTGCCGTTTCATGAAGTATCCCTTTGTTCCCTTGCCCTTCTTGAAACTAGTGGTTTCACCAACCATCAACAATTGATGCTCCATCTTGATTTCTACTTTCGCGGTGTCAAACATCACGAATATTTCAAGGATCATCATATCTATCCCTGATATGTTATAGTTCATCATGAAGCTCTAGCAGCTTGGTGGCAATGACTTTGGGGAAACATCACTATCTCATCTGGAAGATCAACTCCCACTCGATTCAAGTGATTGTTGCACTCAGACAATCTGAGCACAAGCTCAACGATTGAGCTTTTCTCCCTTAGTTTGCAGGGTAAGAAAATCGTCGGAGGTCACGTACCTCTTGACGTGGGCACGAGCCTGAAATCCCAATTTCAGCCCTCGAAGCATCTCATATGTTTCGCGAAGTTTCGAAAACGTCTTTCGTGCCTCAACTCTAAACCGTTTAACTGAACTATCACGTAGTTATCAAAACGTGTATGTCCGATGTTCGCAACATCCACAAACGACGTTTGGGGTTCGGCACAATGAGCAGTGCATTAAGGAGATAAGCTTTCTACTGATCGCATAATCGCTACTATCAACTTTCAACTATAATTTTCTCTAGGAACATATCTAAAACAGTAGAACTAAAACGCGAGCTACGACATAATTTGCAAAAGGTCTTTTGACTATGTTCAAGATAATTAAGTTCATCTTATGAACTCCCACTTAGATAGACATCCCTCTAGTCATCTAAGTGATTACATGATCCGAGTCAACTAGGCCGTGTCCGATCATCACGTGAGACGGACTAGTTAACGTCGGTGAACATCTTCATGTTGATCGTATCTACTATACGACTCATGCTCGACCTTTCGGTCTCCGTGTTCCGAGGCCATGTCTGCACATGCTAGGCTCGTCAAGTTAACCCTAAGTGTTTTCGCTGTGTAAAACTGTCTTACACCCGTTGTATGTGAACGTAAGAATCCATCACACCCGATCATCACGTGGTGCTTAGAAGCGACGAACTGTAGCAACGGTGCACAGTTAGGGGAGAACACTTCTTGAAATTTTGTAAGGGATCATCTTATTTACTACCGTCGTTCTAAGCAAACAAGATGCATAAACATGATAAACATCACATGCAATCAAATAGAGTAGTGACATGATATGGCCAATATCATATAGCTCCTTTGATCTTCATCTTCGGGGCTCCATGATCATCTTGTCACCGGCATGACACCATGATCTCCATCATCCTGATCTCCATCATCGTGTCTTCATGAAGTTGTCACGCCAACGACTACTTCTACTTCTATGACTAACGCGTTTAGCAATAAAGTAAAGTAGTTTACATGGCGTTCTTCAATGACACGCAGGTCATACAAAAAATAAAGACAACTCCTATGGCTCCTGCCGGTTGTCATACTCATCGACATGCAAGTCGTGAATCCTATTACAAGAACATGATCAATCTCATACATCACATATCATTCATCACATTCTTCTGGCCATATCACATCACATAGCATACCCTGCAAAAACAAGTTAGACGTCCTCTAATTGTTGTTTGCATGTTTTACGTGGCTGCTATGGGTTTCTAGCAAGAACGTTTCTTACCTACGCAAAACCACAACGTGATATGCCAATTGCTATTTACCATTCATAAGGACCCTTTTCATCGAATCCGTTCCAACTAAAGTGGGAGAGACTGGCACCCGCTAGCCACCTTATGCACCAAGTGCATGTCAATCGGTGGAACCTGTCTCACGTAAGAGTACGTGTAAGGTCGGTCCGGGCCGCTTCATCCCACAATACCGTCGAAACAAGATTGGACTAGTAACGGTAAGCATATTGAACAACATCAACGCCCACAACTACTTTGTGTTCTACTCGTGCAAAGAATCTACGCAACAGACCTAGCTCATGATGCCACTGTTGGGGAATGTAGCAGAAATTCAAAAAATTTCCTACGTAACACCAAGATCTATCTATGGAGAGACCAGCAACGAGTAGAAAGGGGAGTGCATCTACATACCCTTGTAGATCGCTAAGTGGAAGCGTTGAAGTGAACGGGGTTGATGGAGTCGTACTCGTCGTGATTCAGATCACCGATGACCAAGTGCCGAACGGACGGCACCTCCGCGTTCAACACACGTACAGCCCGACGATGTCTCCCACGCCTTGATCCAGCAAGGAGAGAGGGAGAGGTTGAGGAAGACTCCATCCAACAGCAGCACAACGGCGTGGAGGTGGTGGAGGAGTGTGGCAATCCAGCAGGGCTTCGCCAAGCACAATGGGAGAGGAGGAGGAGGGAGAGAGGCAGGGCTGCACCAACGAGAGATCAAATCGCGTGTTATGGGCAGCCCCATGCCTCAATATATATAGGGGGGAAGGGGGCTGCGCCCCCTTTAGGGTTTTCCCACCCCCTAGGGGCGGCGGCCAGCCCTAGATGGGTTTTGGGGTGCGGCCAAGAGGGGGGGAGGAGTCCATCCTCCCCAAGGCACCTCGGAGGTGCCTTCCCCCTTGAGGACTCTTCCCTCTAGGGTTCCCTAGGCGCATGGGCCTCTTGGGGCTGGTGCCCTTGGCCCATTTAGGCCAAGGCGCACCCCCTACAGCCCATGTGGCCCCCCGGGGCAGGTGGCCCCACCCGGTGGGCCCCCGGGACCCTTCCGGTGGTCCCGGTACAATACCGATGACCCTGAAACTTGTCCCGATGGCCGAAACAGGACTTCCTATATATAAATCTTTACCTCCGGACCATTCCGGAACTCCTCGTGACATCCGGGATTTCATCCGGGACTCCGAACAACATTCGGTAACCACATACAAGCTTCCTTTATAACCCTAGCGTCATCGAACCTTAAGTGTGTAGACCCTACGGGTTCGGGAGACATGCAGACATGACCGAGACGTTCTCCGGTCAATAACCAACAGCGGGATCTGGATACCCATGTTGGCTCCCACATGTTCCACGATGATCTCATCAGATGAACCATGATGTCAAGGACTTAATCAATCCCGTATTCAATTCCCTTTGTCTATCGGTATTTTACTTGCCCGAGATTCGATCGTCGGTATTCCGATACCTTGTTCAATCTCGTTACCGGCAAGTCACTTTACTCGTTCCGTAACACATCATCCCGTGATCAACTCCTTGGTCACATTGCGCATATGATGATGTCCTACCGAGTGGGCCCAGAGATACCTCTCCGTTTACACGGAGTGACAAATCCCAGTCTCGATCCGCATAAAACAATAGATACTTTTGGAGATACCTGTAGTGCATCTTTATAGTCACCCAGTTACGTTGTGACGTTTGATACACCCAAAGCACTCCTACGGTATCCAGGAGTTACACGCTCTCATGGTCAAAGGAAGAGATACTTGACATTGGCAAAGCTCTAGCAAATGAACTACACGATCTTTTGTGCTAGTCTTAGGATTGGGTCTTGTCCATCACATCATTCTCCTAATGATGTGATCCCGTTATCAACGACATCCAATGTCCATAGCCAGGAAACCATGACTATCTGTTGATCACAACGAGCTAGTCAACTAGAGGCTCACTAGGGACATATTGTGGTCTATGTATTCACACGCGTATTACGATTTCCGGATAATACAGTTATAGCATGAATAAAAGACTATTATCATGAACAAAGAAATATAATAATAACTTATTTATTATTGCCTCTAGGGCATATTTCCAACACGGTGGCGCTGCAGCCCGACGGGGCGACGCAGCGGCAGCCCAATGCTCGATCGGTGGAGAGGCGCGCTGAACTCGGGGACTATCTTCACGGGACCTACGGGGGCGCGCGTAACCGACGGGCTAGGTCGGTCGCGCGGCGTAGATGAGGCGGATCGCCGCAGCGAGCGGGTGATCAAGCCAATCGTGCGCGAGGTCGGGGACACCGCTCGGTGGAGACGTGCTAGCGGCGGAGTCCGAGATGAAGCCAGCGATGACGGACGGCGTGAGACGTCGTGCGGACGAGCTTGTCAGCACCGGCACCCGGGCTGCCAAAGCAACGCCGGAGCCCAGGCAGCGAGGCCCGAGCGACCAACAGAGTAGCGGCGCCCGAGTTGAGGCAGCCGACAAGCCTGACGCAGCCGTCCCGACGCAGCCGAGGACGAGGCGGGCGAGGTAGACCGCCGGGCCGCCGTGCAGACGCGGCGGAGGCGGGTGATGTGGATTGATGGGCGGGCCGGCGCGCGAGCGACGACTATGATTGGCCGTCGCATGGCGCATGGCCGCCGGGTCTGGGCGATGCAGGTGTCCCGGTCGGAGCAGGGCGGTGACGGCCGGCGCTGGGCGACGGGCGGACCGACGCGCAGACGACGGCTGGCCCTGACGGGCCGCCTCGGCGCGCATGGCCGTCGGCTCAGAGGAGAGGCCGGCGGGTCGCGCCGGGGTTGGAGTAGAGGCGCTTCGGGGTCGACGGCGGCGGTGGGCGACGCAAACCGATCAAGAATAGATCGAAAAAACAAAAAGAAACCGCGCGATCAAGATGACCGGCGGGAGAGAGAAAACCCCGGAGCAAGGCTCGGGGAAAAGACTCTCTAGGGCAGCCGGTCAACACGACCCGGCGGACGAACCCTAGGTACGGGCGGCGCGGCCCCCGGCGGCGGTCATGGAGGCCGATCGCCCCGGGGGCGGCGCGCAGGTGCGGAAGCGGCGGCGGCTAGGGTTTAGGATCGACTTGTGATAGATACCATGTTAGAAGGGAAAGAGAGGATTGGTGGAATTGTTCGTTGTATTGCTTGAGCCTCGTGGGCATATATATAGGAGTACATGATCTACTTGGAGTACAAGACAAGCCAGAATATTTCCCAGTCTAACCTATGTTTCCTAATGCAATCACGTTACTCAACAATACGCAAATAAGAAACATTAGTGAAATGAACACTTCGAACAATTGTGTAAGATGAATACATCTCATCATTTTTTTATTTAAAATCAAGATTGTCATGACATACAGCATTACTCACAGTAATCCAAACACATTGCCCATGGCCATGCCAAGGCGTCAGGGGAGCGCGGAGGCAGGGGGCTGGCAGCCACAGCCGACCACGCACTGCGGTCTCGTCGGAAAGCAAGGCTCTCCCGCTACATGCGAACAACAGTAACACACATTATTCGGGCAGCTGGGCGAAGGGATCTGCGGGCAGATGCACATTTGGAGCTTGCTGCCATCCATCTGACCACTTGTTCGACCTGTACCAAAGCAGAGAAAGGTCGATTAGACCAGGCTATCAGCAGGTGATCAAATAATTTCCAAAATGTTTCCGGGAATCTTCTTGGATTCATTTTGTGTGCAATTCTTTTTTTTTTTGCGGGACCCTTTGTGTGCAATTCGTCGAAACTAGGCGGCGGTGATCGAATGATTTTTGAAAACAACTAAACTTTTACAAGAATTCAAACTATTACTTCTGAAGTAGGTACTAGTGCGACTTACACTGTGAATGTATTGTGGTACATGCGAGGATGATCATCATAAGCATCGCAGCCCAGTTTCCCTTCGCCGTAAGCTTTTGCCTTGCTCCGATTCAAGAATATGTATGTGCGTTGCTGACTGTCTTACAAGTAGATCT
>NC_041391.1:675253826-675258151 GCF_002162155.2 Triticum dicoccoides
CTGTCTCGTAACCTTGCGTGCTATATTTGGATAGACATAATTGGGTTCAGGCTGGCAACTCTTAATGTCTCGGTTGGTAGCCTGGTGCGGGTTTATTTTCGTCTGATTTTATTTCGCCCCACCTCCCACCACCCCCGTACCACTGATTTTTTATTTCTCCCATTAAAGGGTAGATCTTATTTCATGCTTGTTTTGACAGGTGCTGATTCAATTCAATCACGTAAATAATAGGCAATTAAGAATTCAGAAATCACATTGAGATCACCTTCCTAAAATAGAGACATAAGATTTTTCTCGATAACCTTCCAAAAACAAATCAGATATTCCCCATAAAATTTTATATCTAGTCACAAATTTCCTTTTTATTAACACAGCACAGGCACATGCGTTTATATACACACGCATACACTCATCCCTATGAACGCACATATGCACACCCTACCCTTATGAGCGCCTCCAAAAGACTGAGCCGATATATCACCTTGAAATTTACGAAGTCACCGTAGGCACCTCGTCGTCAACCGGAACGTCTCCTCCCACTGAATGCGTATCGCCAGAAATCCTGAGAACCGGGACTTGAACCCTGGTGGGCTGGGGATACCACAGTCCCTCTAACCATCCAAGCACAGGTTGATTCGCCCAGTCACAAGTTTCCTAATACAATAAAAATAACATATTTTTTCTTATGGGCGTACACATCGGCGCGCCCTGCAGAGGGATGCCATGCGCGACACCTTCGAGGACGCCATCGCCGGGCCTAAAACCTGCGTGATGTCGAAAAAGCTAGTGCATGGATTCGAGAATGGTCGTGGTGGAAGGCGAGTCATCGGACAAACACGTACAAACATTTATGGATGCGGTCATATTATATTTCTTTTCAGTCATACAGAGAGTTAGACAGGCTACGTTCTCAAATCAAGTGTGTCCATTCAAATGTCAAGAAATTCGTTAAGGAAATGTGTCCTACAATACTCGGTAGTCGTCATCGTTCATCGCATCCATTCATGTGAAAATATATTGAAAATCAAGCGTTGAATCAATTTGGTAATCGGACCATTCAGAAAATTAATTAACTCACACTGAATCAATTTGAAAATCAATTTAGTATGCAATTAATTAAGTACAATTAAACCAGATTATTTTCACGTTGAATCAATTTGAAAATCAAGTCATTAATGCAATTAATTAATTAGGTAGACAGTTAATTTTGCCTATAGATAATTGGAGGTAAGGATTTTTTTCCAATTAGGCAGATAATTAATTGATTTGGTTGGTAAATAATTAAGCATGCAGAGAATTAAGTAGGCCGTAAATTATTTGTATACTTAGTTAATCATGCAAGTAGTTAATCACGCTGAATCGTTTGAAAGCGCTCGTGGGCAACAATCTGACCAATAGGCTCTCAGCGACATGGCCGAACACCGCTTGCCAACATGGACAACGGGCACCATGCGCTCGCGATATGGGCGACCTAGCGTTCACCAAGAGATGGATGATGACCATATTGCTCTACAAGATGTCCACATGCTGATGGTTGCCGACACGTTCGCGGAGGAGGACAACACGACACAACATTGGTCGACGGTTCATGCTTTAGGAGAAAGAAAGAGTGTTCCAAGAATAAGAAGTTAAAAAAAAGAACTAAAGCCAACAAGTGGTCCATGGTGTTGGAGAAGAAAAGAGTGTTTCAAAAAATAAAACAAAAAAAGAAAGAAAGATTATTCTAGAAAATAAGTAGGAACGAGAACTAAAACTGACGAGGAAGGAGGAAGAAGAAGATGAGGCGTCACTAACAAACACACTAATGTTGACATGATACTAGTTGGCGCCAACGAAACAGGTTGGCAAGGAGGCTATGAGTAGAAGATGTACGGAAGGACGAGGAAGAGAAAAACAACAATTATGCCTTATAGCAATGAATGGTATGTGGGTTGGAGGTGCAGCTTATTGGTTTGGTAACTAGGAATACATTCAGGTTGCCACTCGCCTCCAACGTCATTGTGCATTTGCAAAGTTGAATGGACCTCTAAAAATGATTTGTACAGTTATTTGTTGTTTTGTGTTGATAGTATGTGTTAGTTTAACCCACTTTATTATATTGTAAATATGAAAGATTTCACCTCTGTTGCAATGCACGACGATGGTGCTGTGGGTGTTATCTGATTTTAAAAGAGGTGGCTCCAGCGAGAAATGTCCCGCTATGGCGGAAAACTGAGAGGGAAGGGGAGGGCCCGACAGAAAAAGGAAATGATGCATCGTCGGGTGGGGTTTTGTGTCAGGCTCGGGGTGTTGCAAATAACATGGTGAATAGCCCGGAGCAATGCACGTGCGTTCTGCTAGTATATTATGGGACAGAGGGAGTACTTCACTTCAGAGTGGATGACGTTTAAACCACTTCACAAATGGGTCAAATCATGGCCAGGCTGATCACTCCATGTTTTGTTTCATACGGCATTATTTTTTCAAAACGGAGGCAAACGAATTGCCTCGTCGACTAATTAAGAAGAAGAGAATTGCTCAGTTAATTTATGGAAAACCGAACTAAAATCGATACAATCAGACCATAATTGGACTACTAATCAATCATGAGACCCCATGGGCACACCTGCAACCCGCCAAATCCTCCCAAAACACAATAACTCCTAACACTTGTACACCACAATTCAAGCCGACAAGAACATCCCAACAAAAGATAGTGGACCACATCAAAACCACAATAAAAACCAAACCGTGAGGACGAGCCGAGGGACCGAGAATCATCCATTAAGCAGATGCGGGCGCCTTACCTATAACGCCACTCTTCTTACCTTTGCACCTTAGTGACTTCTTCTTCACTATACCGGTCCGAGGGCAATCACTCGCCTTCTTGCATTTGCCCCTGAATGTCGTCCCGGTGCTCGACTTATTTCCCATTCGAAGCAGCAGCAGTATTGACGACCCTAACTAAAATGCGGTCGATGCTTGGTCATTTGCTTCATGAGAACTGATTTTAGGGAATATATATGCACAGATATCAGTAAGATATATCTTTTCACTGTTATTAGGTCACATAAAAGTTGAAAACCGTAGCCTAACCTTTCCTGCTAGAGGGCTAGTTACTTAAACGATGTTGCACGCACTTTTTTTTTTGAGGGACACGTTAAACGTACAAATAATATGGAAAAAAGCTGTGGTTTATGTACTACCAACAAGGTTAAATATAACATGTAAGCAAAATATATCAGCTGGAAAATGATGCGGAACTGCTCCTCAAAACCAGTCGTAAGCAACAGTAGCAGAACTAAAAGGAGCTATGACAAGCAAGTGAAGCTTGAACTACAAAAACGCCTTGTATTATGGTACAGAGGTAGTAACACTGTAGCTACACTGAGGGCTAAAACATCATCACTTTTGCGTCCGATGTCGGAACAAGCACAGCTCATGATTCTCAGAAGAAGAAAAAAGTATATCTAACAGAAGGTATTTGCATACACATCCGTACATGCAGGCTTGTATATAACGCACGGTTCGCGCACATGCCCAGGCAAAAGGGAGCATTGCTTCATTACTTGATATATGCCATCAAAAGAACAGAAAAACAGCCAGTCTAAGTGAACTAGCCAAATATAGTTGCAGTGCAACCGCCATCCATGCATTACAAAATAAGCCTCCGTATGCAAATTATGCCCTGCATTCGATCCAACGAGAAGCCACTGCTGTTAGACGTAATTGAAACATCTGCCTTTGAGACCTACAAGACAAAAGGTAACTATGCTGAAAAGGCGAGCGTGCAGTTTGGTTCAAATGTCAGTCCATGAATGAGCAAAACTACACTAACATGTTAAGCTCCAACCAAGGAATGTGGTTCAAGAACAGACACTTCACTGGGCACAAGCGTTGGCATGGCATATGGATGTGTAAATGTTAAGTCACAAGTATTGAGCATTCGCCTATCAGTTTGCATGCTATGCAAGACAGCAGAAAAATAATGTAGCTTCAGTGAGTTTTGATTTATTAGTAATACAACTCAGACGTCATAATCCAACTGGTTTAAGTGGTGTCTTTTTCTCAGTCTCATAGATCAGGTAATTATGGAAAGAATCAACTTCCCACCGCAGCAATATGTTTAGATTCTAGTCAACCTAATTATATGATATCCTTAAATAAACTCGAACTTATATTATAGTTGCATCTACGTTACAATCATGAGAGGAAAAAAATACCCGATAGGGTTGTGTACCATGTCATGCTACCAGCACCTTTTAGCAAAACTGGCACATCGCACCATCTATTTAGGCATGACATGGGAGCCACACCAAATTGATGCTTTCCCCTTAGACTTGACG
>NC_041391.1:675258464-675265056 GCF_002162155.2 Triticum dicoccoides
GGCGTTTCTGCTATAGTGGATGACTCAATTGCTCATGTTTAGGTCAATGCTAGAGGTGGATTGGGCTACGGCATTTGCGACGCTGAAAGAGGGGTCAATCACGATATTCAGTTGCCATTTGTAACAGAACAGAGGATGAGATTACTATGAATATACAGATGGAAATGAGTAATTTTTGTCCCTAACTGTACAACATGCCGCAGCACTCATATGATCAGGAAATCTAACTACAAATGAGAACGGGGTGTCGCTCCGTTGGCTACGGCTGCGAGTGTGCAGCTAGCCTGCCAGGGTTCAAGTCTTGGCTCAACCCCTGGTGCTTAGGTTGTTTCTTCTATATAAAATAATGCCACCGAGGGCTAGTCCAGGTTGGTCTCATTTTTTTTATCTAACTACAAATGCCTCGTGCGACAAAAGCTCACACATATTTTTAAACATAGACCTATGATCAATTTTGCTGCAAAGATAATAATTATTTCTCCTGCCATAAGGCCCATAACTTGGTGACTTTCCCAACTCAAAATGATGGAATGCACGCATGTTCACACATGAAAAACAAATGGCTCTTGCTTTCATGAGATTTACATTTATCTAATTGTACAGATAATATGACCATCAGAAGATAACCTAAACACCAACAGGCGCTACAAGGATTATAATGGGCAGAACATAACTTGGCTGCATCCGCATTGATGACCATTTGCTAAAATAAGTAGCATGACAAGGAATGCTACCATCAAACACTGCATCATATGATCATATCACAATGTATGTCCTACCATATGGCATATGCAAAATACAAGCAAAGACTGGGAACAAGCTTACTAACCACTTCAAACAGTTGGTGGCGTCAAGGATGGTGGGAAACCAGCATACAGAGGGGCACCCCCAATCATGTACTTATTTGCACAGAACCACTCAAGCTGCAATGTCTGGAGATTCAGTGAAAAACAGTCCAAATCTGGTCTTTCCGGCAAAGGGGCCGAATGCAGGTTTTCTGGAATCCCTTGCAGGAGTAAGTATCCCCCAGCTACATCCATGATCGTATATCGGTAACCCAAGGGCAAGGAGATTATCGCCACCGGATGCCATTTGTTTGCACCATCTCCATCTTTTTGCAACTTGGTATAGCGAAGGAAATACCTATCATTATCAATTCGATTCATGAGAGTAAACATCCCAAGCCTTCCTTCCCCTGCCTCTACAAAAGCCATCATTGGGATCATCTGGCCGGGGACATGTTGACGTGGGAGGTCGACAGCAGAGAACTCCATCGTGCGCGTGTCAAGCATGAGCAACTTGTTGGACGGAGAAACAGCCCAACAGAAGCATTTGTGCACATAGTAGCGCTCTGAGGCCCATGTCAAGTGAGCGTCTGGAACCTGGTTGCCAGGACTTGTCACCAAAGCGATCCAGCCGTCAAATGTAACAGCATGCCATTCGCCGGCACCCGAAGAGAAGACGAAGAGGACCAGCTTGGTTGTGCACTGCGCCAGGCACATTACTCTGAATGAAGTAGGGTCTTCAACATCGCCAGGAGGAGCAAGGAAGGGCTCGAAGTTGACGATATCCGGCTGATGAACTAGCACCGCTAGTTCGTCGGAAATGGGAGGTAGCAGACGGTAGCGCCGGTACAGGGGATCGCAGACAACGAACTCCCCGACGAAGTCGCGGGGATCGTAATCGCCGGGAGCGTAGCTGCTCCCCTCAGGGATGCCAGAGAAGAGGGCGCGACCGTCACGGAAGTCGCGGTGGCGCCATCGCTGCTCGACGGAGGGGAGGAAGGAGCACCAGAAATCGACCTCCGCGGCGGCGAAGGCGCGAGCGGCGGCGGCGGAGGGATGGGGATGCTGGGCCGGGCGGAAGGTGGCGGAAATTATGCCGAGGAGAGGCGGCGGGTGGAGGGTGCGGAAGCGGCGGAGGAAGGAGTGGGCGGTGATGACGCGGCGCAGGGTGGGGCAGGCCGTCGAGGCGCGGGCGAGGTCGGCGGCCTCGGTTAGCCGGAGGAGGATTTCCTCGAGGAGCTCGTCCTGGAGCGCCGGCTGCTCCGGCGGCGTGGCTTCGACGTCGCCCGGCGGCGCCATCGGGGTGGGGGCTGGGGACTGGAAATGCAACAGGCTGAAGCGGATTTGGGGATTCAGGTTTCTGTACCTTGCAAATCTCAGCGCTCCGACAAATGGGCCAGACCGCTTGTAGTGAGTCCTAACCAAACGTGTACCGGTCCAGGCCCATTAACACCACCAATGAGCGGATACAAGTTGCATTAGTCTGCAGAAGAGGTGATGATGGACGATATTTGGGAAGTGATCGGCAGCTAGCTACGAAGCAATCATACATGAAATCAAGGAACATTGTGTATTCCCAAAAAATTCATTTTGTATTAAAACGTGTCCATCGTGTATTAAAATGTTCCAAAACAGTGTTCATGTATACATACTAAAATGTTCTTGTAAATAGAAAAGTGTCTACATAACATTGTGTATTCCAAAAAACTCATTGTGTATTAAAACGTGTCCGTCGTGTATTAAAATGTTCCAAAACAGTGTTCATGTATACATACTAAAATGTTCTTGTAAATAGAAAAGTGTCTACATAACATTGTGTATTCCAAAAAACTCATTGTGTATTAAAACGTGTCCATCGTGTATTAAAATGTTCCAAAACAGTGTTCATGTATACATACTAAAATGTTCTTGTAAATAGAAAAGTGTCTACATACTTCATAATTATATTTATACATAATTAAAAAGGTGTTCACGTATTTAATTTGTTCCATATAATTTGAAATTGTTCATGACTTAAATAAATTTCATGTATTTTTTTAAGTGTTCACACATTAGCAGAAACTGTTTAGTATGTTAAAAGGAAATTTTCACACATAACAAAATATTTTCGTAAATATAGAAAAATATTCATTTATTTAGAAAAAATGTTCAGTGTGTCAAAAAACGGGTGTGAAAAGAGCAAATAGAGAAACGAAGGAACAAAGAAATAATAAAAGAGGAAATAAAAGAACACCAAAAGGAAAGGAAGAACAAAAACGTGAATGAAAAAAATTCAAACGTGTGACTTAACGTAAGCAAATACTCCCTCTCTTCCTTTAGATAAGGTGTATCTTTTAGAATTGCTAGCATCCTAGCATGCTAGCACTACCATCTTTTTAGAATCGCTAGCACTACCAAAGTGATACAATAGAACATACTCCCCTTGTTTTGAATAATTGAGCATTATCGAAACAAGCATTAGATTGTTGAACCTAGTCATGCCATCGAGAACATAAGAAACATGTATCATATCCATTTTTACGATTGCTACTAGCAGCAAACCAAATGCTAATCCTAACAGAGAGGATAACATGACATACGGAGCAGTGGAACAAGATGCAGAGACCCCGTTCGTCATGTCGCCGAGGAGGTAGTCGATGTCTAGGAAGAAGTCGTTGTCGAGGAACTCATCGTCTGGGATGTCGATTCTCGCAACCATGATGAAGTAGAATCCGACAGTCGCGCTAGGGCACTCCCCCAAAGCCTGATCACCCCTCTCTCGTACCGGATCACAAGAGGCAAGATTTCGGAAGCCTGTTGTGTCACTCCTCGATGCACGCTGAGAAGCGAGATGGGAAAGTGGTAGGCAGCGCAAAGCTTATAACCAGAGGTAGGAGATGAAAGGAAGATGAGCGACCTAAGGAGACGAAGAGAAAATCATTCAAGTCCGTTCAGATTCGTCTCCCACTAGCAAGCGAAATGTTTCAATTTCTTTCTTGCGTGACAAAAATAAAGTAGCACATACACATGGCATAGGTCATAGCGCGTGCGAGGTGTGGTGTGGCGGGCGGCGGCAAAGGAGAACGTGTGTATATGCTCTCTTCTCAAGCTCTTAGTGGTATGTGTAACAACTTTCTTTATAAGTTGGTCTTGAGCATCCTTCACTAGCGGCTGGCTTTGTGCGATTACCGAGCAAATCTATCTGTAGCACTCTACAGTCTACACCTTTTCACTCACTCCACCCAGTATATAAAACTGGATCTTCGAAATTTCAGGATATGGTCGCGATTACCACCCAGACCCAGGCCGTGGCTTCCATATCATAATAAATACTCCCTCCGTCCGATAATATAAGAACGTTTTTTACATATCTTATATTATGGGAGGGAGGGAGTACAAAGCTATTTTTTTTTCTAGTCTAAAGCTGGTTGACGAGCAGGGAAGCGCCGAGCTATTCACGAGCCATCCTTTTACGCGGGAATGACGCCGCCCTTTGTATGTGCTGACAGGGAGCGTCCCCTTGGCCGATCTTTTCCCTGGTGTCCAGCCTACTTCGTCAACATCGACTCGGCTCCACTAAGCCGGCAGCAAAGCACGTGACCTCGATCGTCTCCTCGCTGAGATGGCCGGCCGCACTATCTCCAATAATGCCTAGCTGATCGCTTCCGCTAGCATATTTTTAGAACAAAAGGCCCTCAGGCTATACGTTCATGTCATTGAAAAATAAGACCAAGGTAAGGTGGAGTATCTGTGTCAGTTGCCCTCGCCCCTCGCGCACTCACGATTCCCTTTCCGTGCAAAAAGTTCGCATATTCCCTGCCCAATTTAACCACCCTAGCCGCGTTTCTCCAATGTCCCATCCTATGTGTTAACCGGTCGTCCGGGCGGTCACCGGCGATGGCTGCAGCTGCAACATATATAAGTCATCGGTGCCACTCTCTCGCAGGCCGGACACACACGCGCGAAGAGGAAGCACGATGGGGATGGCGGCGGCGCTGTGGGACGCCCTGGGGAAGGCCGCCAACCTGGCGCAGATGTCCGGCCTGCACGCCGTGATGCTAGTCGCGGCGGGCGCGAGCATCATGCGCATCCCGCAGAGCAGGCGGGAGTGCGCCAAGCTGGAGCGGTGCAGCCGCAGGCTCCATGCGCTGCTCAAGTGGCCGACGGGCTGCGGCGCCGCGCTGCTCTGCTCGGAGCTGGGAGGCCCCGTGGTGCAGGCGCTCGTCGACGCGGCCAGCCTTGTCGACTCCTACCACCGGAGCACGCTCTGGCGCCGCGTCCGGAGGGGCAGGAGCATGGCGAGCCAGCTCCGCGACATGCGGGACGTTGTCGACTCCTACTGCGTGCTTCTGCTCTGCATTAACGCGCATCTCCTGCTGCAACAGGCGACTAATCAGGATCAGCAGCCGCCGCCAGATGCTACCACTACGTACGTGGACGTGAGGTGCAAATTGTTGATCCGTCGATGCAACTCTGTGGGATGCAGGTTATGTACCTAATTACTTCTCTGATACTATCATGTTCATTTGATTGGCAACGCAGGATTCATGAGGTGAATGATCAAAGTGCACAAGCAGCGAGCAATTGCCCCAAAGTCGCAGCAAGTCGTGACAATCAAAGGGCCAACGATACTGGCGATCGAGGAATGTGCAGTCAGACAGAAGCGTGCCTGCTCTAGTGATGATTTCCCATGCATAATGTACAGCGGTTAGGGACGAGATGGGTCCCGATAGGAGATGGTTAGTAGTGGGATTCTCAAGCGAATTCGACCCTTATTAGAACCCTAGTCTTTTTATTTGCTGCAAAGTGAAGAATGCAACATCTGTGTACATAAGCTTAGACGTGTTTTCCTTTTGTAAAGGTCTTAAGCTTTCTGTTTTCTTTTCTAATTGAAAAAGGGTCATAAGCTTGGTAGTTGATTTGCCATCCGAGGAGAGTTGGATCAATCAGGTGGATACGGCCCTAGCCAACGGAGAATGGTGGATGGCTTTAAACTCGCCAAAGGATCATCTTCTGGAATAATGATTTGGTGACAAGAGGCGCGGCTTTGCAGATCCTATCCCGTGCGCGGGTCGCTTGATAGGGGTGCGGCTATGTCTCACACAATGTAGAACGAGGAACGCACCAGTAATGAGCTTCAGTTTTTTTTTTCATTTTTTAAAATACTTTAAATACAAATGTACTTCAAAACTAATATTCACTTCACCTTTTAAAATTATAAATTTCAAATATCTTAATACAGTGTAAAACATTTGTTAGCAAAATTGTTGATAACATTAAAATAAAGTTAGGTACAATAAAAAAATGTTTAACACACACTGAGAAAAAGATTCAGCACATAATAATAAAATTCAAAAACATCTATTTGAAAAAAAATACCAATCAAGTATTTGAAAATGTTAAACATGTGTTAAAAACATGATTCTACTTTATAATAAAAATTTATAATGTTTATGAAACAAAGTAGAGAACAAAACATATCTTTGAAACAAAAAATGTTAACCATGTATTTGAAATATGTTAACCATATATAAAAACAATGTTTCAAATGTGTACAAACAAATGTACTATGTGTAGAAAAATAGGCATAAAAATATATTTGAAAATTGTTAATCATGTATTTAAAAAATGTTAAACATGTCTTTAGAAATATTTCTTAATTATCTATATTAAAATGAACAATCTGTATAAAAATAGATATCAAAAATATATTTGACAAAAAATGTAAATCTTGTATTAAAAAATAGTTCGACATGTATAATATTTCATATGTATACAAAAATGTACAATGTACATGAAGAAGTTCATCAAAACATATATTTGAAAAA
>NC_041391.1:675265190-675266615 GCF_002162155.2 Triticum dicoccoides
CATGAAGAAAACCATAAAGGAAAACACATAAAAAGAAAGAAAGGAAAACCCAAAGAAAATTGGTGAAAATATAAAAGGAAAGAATAGGAAAAAAGCCCTGATGAAAACTGTAAAGAGAAACACAAAAGAAAGAAAAAACAATTGAAACTGTAAGGAAAAATGTATAAGAAGAAAATAAAAGAAAATAAAAAGTCAGTGGAAACCAAAGAAAACACATAGAAAAAACATTTAATATAAATAAAGAAAAAACCCAATAAAAACCGCACAAGTCGAACTAATCTCTACCTAATATTAAAGGACGGATTGTTTTTTCACTTTTTTTGGTCTGCAGTAATTTTTTCGTCCGTCGCTAGCGAAAGCTGACTTGACACGTGCGAACGCGTCTCTTCGGTCTCTTTGTACGTTGCTTCTATAGACAGATTCTAAGCCTGTTCTGTGGCTCAATGCCAACTGACCTTAATTATGGACCAGGCGATGCGTGTGGGCTTGCTGGTCCTTTGGGTGGAAAAAGTAAATGCCACTTAAAATAAATAAAAGTGCGCCCGATGGAGTTGCATCCCCAACCACACATTGTATGGCAGCGTTGCCAACCACATGAGCTAGCAACTTAGTACAGCTATCTAGCAGCGTTAGAATTAAAGTAGTATGTACAGCCGCAGATCTGTTTTTAAATTTATTTCCAATAATTGTTGGAAAAATGTGAAAAATTTTCCTTAAATATTTGCATAAGTTTGAAAATCGTGGATAAATTTCTAAATTAAAACAAAGCTTTTAAACCTGAACAACTTTTGGACTACGTGAACAATTATTGAAAACATGTTTTTTTGAAATTATAAATAAGTATTGAATTTTTTATATACGATGAACAATTTTAAATTTACATTAACCATAGGCGAACAATATTTAAATGTACTATGGACAAATATAAATATAGATTGAAACTTTTTATATTATATATTGAACAATTTTTAAATACACATTGAACATATATACATTGAACAATATTTAAGTTTACATTGAAAATTTTATGATATACACTGAACAAAATTTTAACTGTAAACAAATATAAAATGAACATTTTTTTCAAGACAGAACAATTCTCTCGAAAATGTAAACATTTTTTGAAATGCAAACAAATTTTGAAAATGAGGACATTTTTGGCATTCCTAACTATGTTTTAAATTTTAGAACAACTATCTGAACAAAGAAAAAAGAAAAGAAAAAGAAAAAGAAAAAAGAAACATAAAAGGAAACAAAAAACAAAAAAATGGAAAAAAACAACAGCACCTATGTTGGCCGGTCCAACTGGGAGCACCTTTAGCGAAGCCCCGATGCTTTGACGCTCATGAGCATCAAACACGATCCACCGTTTTTCTCACCTTATTTAGGAACCGAGTCAGCTCACTCTTGTTAATTTTTTAGATA
>NC_041391.1:675267070-675269237 GCF_002162155.2 Triticum dicoccoides
ATTTTCTTGCGTGGACACAATGATTGGTGTGACATGCGGTGGTGAACCCATCGCCTTAGGATTGACCATATTTAACGCGTTGTGATCAGGTGGGCATCATGATCGCCGTCCGCGGGGGTGAAAAAGGAAGGATAAGCGGTGACACAGTCAGGCGCCGTGTTAAATTAGAGTACGTGGATCTGTTAGGAGTCTTGAGCCAGGCTTATTGAGATATAGTCGAGATATTTTTTTTCTCCCGTTGCAACACTGCCATCTGATGAGAATTAGCTCAATCAGGTGGATACGGCCCTAGCCAACGGAGAATGGTGGATGGATTTAAACGCGCCAAAGGCTCATCTTCTGGAATAATGATTTGGTGACAAGAGGCGCGGCTTTGCAGATCATATCCCGTGCGCGGGTCGCTTGATAGGGGTGCGGCTATGTCTCACACAACGTAGAACGAGGAACGCACCAGTACTGAGCTTCAGTTTCTTTCTTCATTTTTTAAAATATTGTAAGTACATATGTACTTCAGAACTAATATTCACTTCACTTTTTAAAATTATAAATTTCAAAAATCTTAATACAGTGTAAAACATTTGTTAGCAAAATTGTTGATAGCATTAAAATAAAGTTAGGTACAATAAAAAATGTTTAACACACGCTGAGTAAAAGATTCAGCACATAATAATAAAATTCAAAAACATCTATTTGAAAAAAAATACCAATCAAGTATTTGAAAATGCTAAACATGTGTTAAAAACATGATTCTACTGTATAATAAAAATGTACAATGTTTATGAAACAACGTAGAGAACAAAACATATCTTTGAAACAAAAAATGTTAACCATGTATTTGAAATATGTTAACCATATATAAAAACAATGTTTCAAATGTGTACAAAAAAATGTACAATGTGTAGAAAAATAGGCATAAAAATATATTTGAAAATTGTTAATCATGTATTTAAAAAATGTTAAACATGTCTTTAGAAATATTCCTTAATTATCTATATTAAAATGAACAATCTATATAAAAATAGATATCGAAAATATATTTGACAAAAAATGTAAATCTTGTATTAAAAAATAGTTCGACATGTATAATATTTCATATGTATACAAAAATGTACAATGTACATGAAGAAGTTCATCAAAACATATATTTGGAAAACAATATTAATCATGTATTTAAAAATTGCTCAACATGTAAAATAAACTTTCAAATGGATACAAAACATGTACAACATATAAGGAAAAACGTAGACATATATTGAAAAAAATAAAAAAAACATGAAGAAAACGGTAAAGGAAAATACATAAAAAGAAAGAAAGAAAAAACAAAGAAAACCGGTGAAAATATTAAAGGAAATAAATTTAAAAGGAAAGAATAGGAAAAAGACCCCGATGAAAACTGTAAAGAGAAACACAAAAGAAAGAAAAAACAATTGAAACTGTAATGAAAAATGTATAAAAAGAACATCAAAGAAAATAAAAAAAATCAGTGGAAACCAAAGAAAACGCATAGAAAAAACAGTTAATATAAATCAAGAAAAACCCCAATGAAAACCGCACAAGTCCAACTAATCTCAACCTAATATTAAAGGACGGATTGTTTTTCTACTTTGTTTGATCCGCAGTTATTTTTTCTTCCGTCGCTAGCGAAAGCTGACTTGACACGTGCGAACGCGTCTCTTCAATCTCTTCGTACGTTGCTTCTATAGACAGATTCTAAGCCTGTTCTGTGGCTCAATGCCAGCTGACCTTAATTATGGGCCAGGCGATGCGTGTGGGCTTGCTGGTCCTTTGGGTGGAAAAAGAAAATGCCACTTAAAATAAATAAAAGTGCGCCCGATGGAGTTGCATCCCCGACTGCACACTGTATGGCAGCGTTGCCAACCACATGAGCTAGCAACTTAGTACAGCTAGCAGCATTAGAATTAAAGTAGTATCTACAGCCGCAGATCTGTTTTTAAATTTATTTCCAATAATTGTTGGAAAAATGTGAAAAATTTTCCATAAATATTTGCATAAGTTTGAAAATCGTGGATAAATTTCTAAACTAAAACAAAGTTTTTAAACCTGAACAGCTTTTGGACTACGTGAACAATTACTGAAAACATGTTTTTTTTTAAATTCTAAATATGTATTGAATTTTTTATATACGATGAACAATTTTAAATTTACA
>NC_041391.1:675269247-675272084 GCF_002162155.2 Triticum dicoccoides
TAAACATAGGCGAACAATATTTAAATGTACTTTGGGCAATTTTAAATATAGATTGAAACTTTTTGTATTATATATTGAACAATTTTTAAATACACATTGAACATATATGCATTGAACAATATTTAAGTTTACATTGAAAATTTTCTGATATACACTGAACAAATTTTTAACTGTAAACAAATATAAAATATACATTTTTTCAAAACAGAACGATTTTCTCGAAAATGTAAACATTTTTTGAAATGCAAACAATTTGGAAACTGTGAACAAATTTTGAAAATGAGGACATTTTTGGCATCCTAACTATGTTTTAAATTTTAGAATAACTATTTGAACACAAAAAAAGAAAAGAAAAAGAAAAAGAAAAAAAAAGAAACATAAAAGGAAACAAAAAACAAAAAAAGTGAAAAAAACAACGGCACCTATGTTGGCCGGTCCAACTGGGGGCACCTTTAGCGAAGCCCCGATGATTTGACGCTCATGAGCATCAAACACGATCCACTGTTTTTCTCACCTTATTTAGGAACTGAGTCAGCTCACTCCTGTTAATTTTTTAGATACATCTTTCATCGGTTGTTTGTTGATCCGGAACGGGCGTGAGTTGGACATTTTTATTATTTACCTTGATTCAAACTCACACAAGTACATAATAAATGGGGTATAGCCTAACTCTTGCAGACATGAGGTGAAGATAAATCTCAGGCTCACAACTATCCATCGGAGCCTCAACTAAGAGTCAACCACGTACGGCCGCAAACTGACGAAGAACATGTTCGTTATGGATCTCCATTCAATTAAGCCCCACGAATATGTTGAGGGAAACATTCCTATCCTCCTATATTTAACGAGGGCGAGTTGAATCCTTTTCCTGTGAAGATACACGTGACAATAGTTGGCGCTTGCTCGATGTTCACAATGCAATTTGTTGAGAACTTCAATGAGCTATGATGCTACCCTTGGTATGCTAGCCAATAGAAGCTAAATTATACATACATGATGCATGTACATACACGGCTATGGATTATACACACATAAACCATGGTTGTCGCTCACTATGTCGTTGTCAATGTGGCACTACACATCCTCTCCTACAAAGGGAAGCAGGAACACCGGTGTCATATCTCGCTATGTGACGTCCGACCTCTACATCCTTCCCTCTTACTTCGTCATCGACGAGCTTTTTTGCCTCTAGTGATGTGCCGCGACCCACCTCCTCCACCGAGCCAATCCTGATTCAAGGAAATCATTGTTTGATCTTGAAATAGAGAGTAGAAGTATGAGGGGAGGTGTATGGACCAGGTGCAAAGGAGTAGCTCGAGAAGGGCAGCCCACATGTCTAGCTCACGGAGATTAATTGTTGAAGTTTTGAACATTTTCTTGCATGGACACAATGACTGGTGTGACATGCGGTGGTGAACCCATCGCCTTAGGATTGACCACATTTAACGCGTTGTGATCAGGTGGGCATCATGGTCGCCGTCCGAGGGTGAAAAAAGAAGGATACGCGGTGACACAGTCAGGCGCCGTGTTGAATTAGAGTACGTGCATCTGTTAGGAGTCTTGACCTAGGCTTATTGAGATATAGTCGTGATATATTTTTTCTCCCGTTGCAACGCTGCCATCTGATGAGAATTAGATCAATTAGGTGGATACGACCCTAGCCAACGGAGAATGGTGGATGGCTTTAAACGCGCCAAAGGCGCATCTTCTGGAATAATGATTTGGTGACAAGAGGCGCGGCTTTGCAGATCCTATCCCGTGCGCGGGTCGCTTGATAGGGGTGCGGCTATGTCTCACACAATGTAGAACGAGGAACGCACCAGTAATGAGCTTCAGTTTTTTTTTTCATTTTTTAAAATATTTTAAATACAAATGTACTTCAAAACTAATATTCACTTCACCTTTTAAAATTATAAATTTCAAATATCTTAATACAGTGTAAAACATTTGTTAGCAAAATTGTTGATAACATTAAAATAAAGTTAGGTACAATAAAAAAATGTTTAACACACACTGAGAAAAAGATTCAGCACATAATAATAAAATTCAAAAACATCTATTTGAAAAAAAATACCAATCAAGTATTTGAAAATGTTAAACATGTGTTAAAAACATGATTCTACTTTATAATAAAAATTTATAATGTTTATGAAACAAAGTAGAGAACAAAACATATCTTTGAAACAAAAAATGTTAACCATGTATTTGAAATATGTTAACCATATATAAAAACAATGTTTCAAATGTGTACAAACAAATGTACTATGTGTAGAAAAATAGGCATAAAAATATATTTGAAAATTGTTAATCATGTATTTAAAAAATGTTAAACATGTCTTTAGAAATATTTCTTAATTATCTATATTAAAATGAACAATCTGTATAAAAATAGATATCGAAAATATATTTGACAAAAAATGTAAATCTTGTATTAAAAAATAGTTCGACATGTATAATATTTCATATGTATACAAAAATGTACAATGTACATGAAGAAGTTCATCAAAACATATATTTGAAAAAAAGTATTAATCATGTATTTAAAAATTGTTCAACATGTAAAATAAACTTTCAAATGGATACAAAATATGTACAAGATACAATGAAAAACGTAGACATATATTGAAAAAATATATGAAAAAGAACCATGAAGAAAACCATAAAGGAAAACACATAAAAAGAAAGAAAGGAAAACCCAAAGAAAATTGGTGAAAATATAAAAGGAAAGAATAGGAAAAAAGCCCTGATGAAAACTGTAAAGAGAAACACAAAAGAAAGAAAAAACAATTGAAACTGTAAGGAAAAATGTATAAGAAGAAAATAAAAGAAAATAAAAA
>NC_041391.1:675274641-675279266 GCF_002162155.2 Triticum dicoccoides
ATTTTCTTGCGTGGACACAATGATTGGTGTGACATGCGGTGGTGAACCCATCGCCTTAGGATTGACCATATTTAACGCGTTGTGATCAGGTGGGCATCATGATCGCCGTCCGCGGGGGTGAAAAAGGAAGGATAAGCGGTGACACAGTCAGGCGCCGTGTTAAATTAGAGTACGTGGATCTGTTAGGAGTCTTGAGCCAGGCTTATTGAGATATAGTCGAGATATTTTTTTTCTCCCGTTGCAACACTGCCATCTGATGAGAATTAGCTCAATCAGGTGGATACGGCCCTAGCCAACGGAGAATGGTGGATGGATTTAAACGCGCCAAAGGCTCATCTTCTGGAATAATGATTTGGTGACAAGAGGCGCGGCTTTGCAGATCATATCCCGTGCGCGGGTCGCTTGATAGGGGTGCGGCTATGTCTCACACAACGTAGAACGAGGAACGCACCAGTACTGAGCTTCAGTTTCTTTCTTCATTTTTTAAAATATTGTAAGTACATATGTACTTCAGAACTAATATTCACTTCACTTTTTAAAATTATAAATTTCAAAAATCTTAATACAGTGTAAAACATTTGTTAGCAAAATTGTTGATAGCATTAAAATAAAGTTAGGTACAATAAAAAATGTTTAACACACGCTGAGTAAAAGATTCAGCACATAATAATAAAATTCAAAAACATCTATTTGAAAAAAAATACCAATCAAGTATTTGAAAATGCTAAACATGTGTTAAAAACATGATTCTACTGTATAATAAAAATGTACAATGTTTATGAAACAACGTAGAGAACAAAACATATCTTTGAAACAAAAAATGTTAACCATGTATTTGAAATATGTTAACCATATATAAAAACAATGTTTCAAATGTGTACAAAAAAATGTACAATGTGTAGAAAAATAGGCATAAAAATATATTTGAAAATTGTTAATCATGTATTTAAAAAATGTTAAACATGTCTTTAGAAATATTCCTTAATTATCTATATTAAAATGAACAATCTATATAAAAATAGATATCGAAAATATATTTGACAAAAAATGTAAATCTTGTATTAAAAAATAGTTCGACATGTATAATATTTCATATGTATACAAAAATGTACAATGTACATGAAGAAGTTCATCAAAACATATATTTGGAAAACAATATTAATCATGTATTTAAAAATTGCTCAACATGTAAAATAAACTTTCAAATGGATACAAAACATGTACAACATATAAGGAAAAACGTAGACATATATTGAAAAAAATAAAAAAAACATGAAGAAAACGGTAAAGGAAAATACATAAAAAGAAAGAAAGAAAAAACAAAGAAAACCGGTGAAAATATTAAAGGAAATAAATTTAAAAGGAAAGAATAGGAAAAAGACCCCGATGAAAACTGTAAAGAGAAACACAAAAGAAAGAAAAAACAATTGAAACTGTAATGAAAAATGTATAAAAAGAACATCAAAGAAAATAAAAAAAATCAGTGGAAACCAAAGAAAACGCATAGAAAAAACAGTTAATATAAATCAAGAAAAACCCCAATGAAAACCGCACAAGTCCAACTAATCTCAACCTAATATTAAAGGACGGATTGTTTTTCTACTTTGTTTGATCCGCAGTTATTTTTTCTTCCGTCGCTAGCGAAAGCTGACTTGACACGTGCGAACGCGTCTCTTCAATCTCTTCGTACGTTGCTTCTATAGACAGATTCTAAGCCTGTTCTGTGGCTCAATGCCAGCTGACCTTAATTATGGGCCAGGCGATGCGTGTGGGCTTGCTGGTCCTTTGGGTGGAAAAAGAAAATGCCACTTAAAATAAATAAAAGTGCGCCCGATGGAGTTGCATCCCCGACTGCACACTGTATGGCAGCGTTGCCAACCACATGAGCTAGCAACTTAGTACAGCTAGCAGCATTAGAATTAAAGTAGTATCTACAGCCGCAGATCTGTTTTTAAATTTATTTCCAATAATTGTTGGAAAAATGTGAAAAATTTTCCATAAATATTTGCATAAGTTTGAAAATCGTGGATAAATTTCTAAACTAAAACAAAGTTTTTAAACCTGAACAGCTTTTGGACTACGTGAACAATTACTGAAAACATGTTTTTTTTTAAATTCTAAATATGTATTGAATTTTTTATATACGATGAACAATTTTAAATTTACACTAAACATAGGCGAACAATATTTAAATGTACTTTGGGCAATTTTAAATATAGATTGAAACTTTTTGTATTATATATTGAACAATTTTTAAATACACATTGAACATATATGCATTGAACAATATTTAAGTTTACATTGAAAATTTTCTGATATACACTGAACAAATTTTTAACTGTAAACAAATATAAAATATACATTTTTTCAAAACAGAACGATTTTCTCGAAAATGTAAACATTTTTTGAAATGCAAACAATTTGGAAACTGTGAACAAATTTTGAAAATGAGGACATTTTTGGCATCCTAACTATGTTTTAAATTTTAGAATAACTATTTGAACACAAAAAAAGAAAAGAAAAAGAAAAAGAAAAAAAAAGAAACATAAAAGGAAACAAAAAACAAAAAAAGTGAAAAAAACAACGGCACCTATGTTGGCCGGTCCAACTGGGGGCACCTTTAGCGAAGCCCCGATGATTTGACGCTCATGAGCATCAAACACGATCCACTGTTTTTCTCACCTTATTTAGGAACTGAGTCAGCTCACTCCTGTTAATTTTTTAGATACATCTTTCATCGGTTGTTTGTTGATCCGGAACGGGCGTGAGTTGGACATTTTTATTATTTACCTTGATTCAAACTCACACAAGTACATAATAAATGGGGTATAGCCTAACTCTTGCAGACATGAGGTGAAGATAAATCTCAGGCTCACAACTATCCATCGGAGCCTCAACTAAGAGTCAACCACGTACGGCCGCAAACTGACGAAGAACATGTTCGTTATGGATCTCCATTCAATTAAGCCCCACGAATATGTTGAGGGAAACATTCCTATCCTCCTATATTTAACGAGGGCGAGTTGAATCCTTTTCCTGTGAAGATACACGTGACAATAGTTGGCGCTTGCTCGATGTTCACAATGCAATTTGTTGAGAACTTCAATGAGCTATGATGCTACCCTTGGTATGCTAGCCAATAGAAGCTAAATTATACATACATGATGCATGTACATACACGGCTATGGATTATACACACATAAACCATGGTTGTCGCTCACTATGTCGTTGTCAATGTGGCACTACACATCCTCTCCTACAAAGGGAAGCAGGAACACCGGTGTCATATCTCGCTATGTGACGTCCGACCTCTACATCCTTCCCTCTTACTTCGTCATCGACGAGCTTTTTTGCCTCTAGTGATGTGCCGCGACCCACCTCCTCCACCGAGCCAATCCTGATTCAAGGAAATCATTGTTTGATCTTGAAATAGAGAGTAGAAGTATGAGGGGAGGTGTATGGACCAGGTGCAAAGGAGTAGCTCGAGAAGGGCAGCCCACATGTCTAGCTCACGGAGATTAATTGTTGAAGTTTTGAACATTTTCTTGCATGGACACAATGACTGGTGTGACATGCGGTGGTGAACCCATCGCCTTAGGATTGACCACATTTAACGCGTTGTGATCAGGTGGGCATCATGGTCGCCGTCCGAGGGTGAAAAAAGAAGGATACGCGGTGACACAGTCAGGCGCCGTGTTGAATTAGAGTACGTGCATCTGTTAGGAGTCTTGACCTAGGCTTATTGAGATATAGTCGTGATATATTTTTTCTCCCGTTGCAACCCTGCCATCTGATGAGAATTAGATCAATTAGGTGGATACGACCCTAGCCAACGGAGAATGGTGGATGGCTTTAAACGCGCCAAAGGCGCATCTTCTGGAATAATGATTTGGTGACAAGAGGCGCGGCTTTGCAGATCATATCCCGTGCACGGGTCGCTTGATAAGGAACGCACCAGTAGTGAGCTTCAGTTTTTTTCTTCTTTTTTTAAAATATTTTAAATACATATGTACTTCAAAACTAATATTCACTTCACTTTTTAAAATTAAAAAATTTCAAAAATCTTAATAGAGTGTAAAACATTTGTTAGCAAAATTGTTGATAGCATTAAAATAAAGTTAGGTACAATAAAAAAAACGTTTAATACACACTGAGAAAAAGGTTCAGCACATAATAATAAAAAAAATTCAAAAACATCTATTTTAAAAAATACCAATCAAGTATTTGAAAATGTTAAACATATGTAAAAAACATGATTCTACTGTATAATAAAAATGTACAATGTTTATGAAAAAAAGTAGAGAACAAAACATATCTTTGAAACAAAAAATGTTAACCATGTATTTGAAATATGTTAACCATATATGAAAACAATGTTTCAAATGTGTAGAAACAAATGTACAATCTGTAGAAAAATAGGCATAAAAATATATTTTAAATTTTTTAATCATGTATTTTAAAAATATTAAACATGTATATAGAAATATTCCTTAATTATCTATATGAAATTGAACAATCTATATAAAAATAGATATAAAAAATATATTTGACAAAAAATGTAAATCATGTATTAAAAATAGTTCGACATGTATAATACTTCATATGTATACAAAAATGTACAATGT
>NC_041391.1:675279611-675300689 GCF_002162155.2 Triticum dicoccoides
TAGATATATATTGAAAAAAAGGAAAAAGAACCATGAAGAAAACTGCAAAGGAAAATACATAAAAATAAAGAAAGAAAAAACCAAAGAGAACCGATGAAAATATTAAAGGAAAGAAATAGAAAATAAAAGAATAGGAAAAAATCCCCGATGAAAACTGTAAAGGGAAACACAAAAGAAAGAAAAAAACAATTGAAACTGTGATAAAAAAATGTATAAAAATAAATGAAAAGAATCAGTAGAAACCAAAGAAAACACATAGAAAAAACAGTTAATATAAATAAAGAAAAAACCCAATGAAGACCACACAAGTCCAACTAATAGACAAAAAATGGAAGAAAACCCAATGAAACTCTACAGCGAGCGAGAGAGCCAACCAACAAAAAACAACAACCAAACGGGCCAGCCCAGAAAACACACCTACGCAGACGACCTTGACGTGATACGTAGTACAAATTAGGGGAGCTCCTATATGCCGCTCTCTGCGGCAAACAGTCATAGTTTTGCATGGGCGGGTCTCTGCCTGGCCCGGCCCATGAAGAAAACGACAGGCAGCGGGCATGTACTATAGTAGCTAAACAATGTAAGCCGCCCTTGCACATGATCGAACACAGGAAGAAATAAAAATCAAGAAAAATTGCAGTCATAGTTTCTTGAAATTTTTGTCAATAAGCGAACAATTTTTTTTTTAATTCCTGACAAATTTTTCGAAAAAAAATCAAAGAGAAAAAACAAGAAGAAATAAAATAATAACGACAGAAAAGAAAAAAGAAACAGAAAAAAAATAAAAAAGCAATAACAAAAAGGGAAAGAAAAATAAAAAATAAAAACGAAGAAATATAAAAGGAAATGGCGATGCATGAACCTTCTAGAAGGTTCCCAAAACTGAAAAGAATGGGCTAGGAACATCATAGAAGGTTCCCAAGACCGGTATGGCTGAAACGCTTAATAGTCCAGCCCACCCCGGAGCGCTCAGTCGATAGCCTGTGCGTAAACCTGATTGTTTGCCGCAGAGAGCGGCAATAGGGTTTCCAACAAATTAGTACAGACGATATATAACTTTGGCGGCTAGATAGTGACCAACCATGTACCCTTCGAGAGTTACGGACACATATGTTGCCGGCCCATGTCAGGTCCTCCCAAAGCGTTTTGTTTTTATTTTATTTTATTTTAATATTTCCTATTATTTTTCCTTTTTATTTTTAAATTGGTGAAAGCTTTTTTTGAATTTAAAAATATTATTTCAAATTCATGAGAATTTTAAAATCTAAGAAATATTTCAAAAATGGAGGAATATTTTTTGGAAATCCGAGATGATGTGAACTGTGAAGTGAGTAAGTGCATTGTTGTTCCCTTTTCTGATGGAACAAATTACATTCTATGTTGGTGTTTCTACTCCTCAAAAAACAGTATGAGGCTAAATTTACACACATGGCATGCAAGTCAAATGGACCTTTAAGATTGCAGAATTTTTATTGGGCTAAGGTACAAGATTTAGTGATTTGAGACTCATAAAATCTAAAAATCCCTTACCAGATCTCGTACCAATAAAAAAACCTAGTCCTCATAGGCATATCGGAATTCATTTGTTCCAATATATTTATTGTATATCTACAGTTTAGTAGAGAACAATTAGGAGTCAACATCCACCTAGACAAAGTAGCTATGCACATTCGCAACTGAACAATGGACTATGCATTGGCGAGAAAAAATCAATGTAGATACTGCAAACTACTTCTTATCATGGGGCACCTATATCCATATGCCACCATTGTCCATGCCCTTATAGTATCGGCGAGAGAACTGCATCTCCTGTGGATTAACTTTATTAAGTGATCTCTCCAACTACAAAGGTTTATTTTAGCTAGGTCCTTCTTCATGGAATCTCTGATCACATAGGTTGGGTTTTCCATTAGACAACTATTGTGGAACTCTAAGTCGTCTTCTTTGATGCATTGTCTAACACATTCTTTGATAGACTTTTTGTAAAAAGGTCAGCCAGATCTTTAATAGATGGAACATAATTCAACGCTCTTACTTCAGAGTTGTTGAACTTCATAACATATTTTAATCTTCTCTTTACATGTCTTAAACTCTTCGTGTTACCTTTTGAACTATTCACTTTCACAACTACTGTTTCGTTCTCGTAGTTCATGAGGATAGCCGGTATGGTTTTTTCGATCGCCGATGAGTCCATTAAAAGTTCACAAAGCCATTTTGCTTCAGCAGTAGTTGTGTCCAATGAATTGAGGTTCGCTTCCATTGTTGACCTTTTTAAGATGGTTTGCTGGCTAGACTTCCATAAAACAATGCCGCCATCGAGAGTGAATATATATCCACTCGTGGCCTTCTTCTCATCAGCGTTAGAAATCACATTTGAGTCATTGTAACCCTAACCCCTCAAGTACTCTTGGATACCCGGTATAGTGAATACCATAACTTGTGATACCTTTTATACATTGCATCACTCTCTTAAGGGCATGCCTATGACCATCTCCCGAATTGAAAACAAAATGTCTTAATTTTCTCACAACAAGCAAAATATCAAGCCTTGTGCCATTAGCTAAACATACATGGGCAAACAAATTATTTGAGAATATCTCAATTTATCTCTAGTGGCCTTCTGAATCTTTCCAAGCAACACATTAAGACATAATTAACTCCCATTCTTTGGCGAGTCTAGCACTACAGGAATCAGCTTATTTGCCGACGACAAAGGCACCAACAGCGGACGGTAAAGCTCTTTGCCGTCCACCATCGACGGCAAACCTGCCCGACAAAGAGAGCGATGGTAAACATGTTCTTTGCCGTCTGTTTACACAAAGCGGACGGCAAAGGCTCTTTGCTGTAGGCGGCAGACGGCAAAGAACATGGATGGCAAAAACATGCGTTAGCCACGTTAGGTGGCTAACGGCAGCCTTTGTCGTCCGCTAGAAGATGGCAAAGCTGCCGAGCCCTGACGTCAGCAGATGCGTCAGCAGACCCAGCTCTTTGCCGTCCGCCACCGACGGCAAATTGACCAAATGGGCTGCTCCCAGGCTACACAGGTTGCTGACACGTGGTCTCTTTGCTGTCTGCGGCGGACGGCAAAGTGCCTGTATTGTTGCTGTTTTTTCTATCATATCCCTGCATTTTCAAAAGATATATATGATATATATATATAGTTTCAACATCAAGCTAGCCCATGTATGAAACATCTAGCATTCCATCAATGCAACAGAACACATAGGGTATTTAAAAGATCCAATCCATACATAGTTTCACGGAGTTCATCCATATATACATACATAGTTTCACATTGTTCACCAATACAAATGAAAACAAGAACTAAACACTAGCAATCCATGAATGCCGCTTCCATGAAGTGAATCAAACCTGCAAAAATGGGAGTAAGAAAGTTAGAAGAAGATAAGAAGAAGAAGGCTAGAAGAAGAAGAAGAAGAAGAAGAAGAAGAAGAAGAAGAAGAAGAAGACTAGAAGAAGAATAATAAGAAGAAGAAGAAGACTAGAAGAAGAAAGAAGAAGAAGAAGAAGAAGAAGAAGAAGAAGAAGAAGAAGAAGAAGAAGAAGAAGAAGAAGAAGAAGAAGAAGAAGAAGAAGAAGAAAGAAAGAAAGAAAGAAAGAAGAAGAAGAATAAGAAGAAAGAAGAAGAAGTCTCTTGTTTCTTCTTCTCTTTCTATCTTTTAATCCCTTTTCTCCTCATTCTTATTCTTCTTCTTTTATTCTTTCTTTTTTCTTCTCTTTCTTATTATTCCTTATTTGTGTCATTTTAGAGCTAACATAGGTGATTATGCCATTTTTTGGCGAACTAAGCTTATTATGTCAATTTAGAGAAAAATAAGGTAAGTATAGGTCATTTTTGTGCTAACCTATATGATGATGCCATTTTTGAGCCAACTTACGTAAGTATAGCTCCTTTTTTATCTAACTTAGGTAATTATGCCATTTAGGAGGAAAATAAGCTAAGTATGCATTTGTTAAGCAAAACACTAGAGAAAACTTACCCTCATCACAACAAATGCGATGAACATCGCAACTAAGCACTAGTAGAAAGCAGGGCATTGGTCCATGCCAGATAAGAGCATTAATCCCGCTTCTGTCACGAACCGGGACCAATGCACCCATTGGTCCCGGTTCGTGAGGCCAGGGTGCCGGTTGGACCTTGGGGGCCATTGGTCCCAGTTCGTCTGACCCCTTTGGTCCCAGTTCCAGACACGAACCGGGACTAATGGCCCTGGCTCCCGGCCCACCATCTTTAGTCCCGGTTGGTGGCTGGAACCGGGACCAAAGGATGTCCTTTAGTCCCGGTTTTAGCCACCAATCGGGACTAAAGAGTGGCCTACATATACCCCTGCCTGCGAACAGAGCCAATGCTCTGTTTTTTGGCCGGCCATGGGAGAGCTTTGTGGTGCTCTAGCTCACCTCCTATGCACATGAGGTGTTCAATGAAATGACCGAGCCACACTTAAGATTTCTCCTCTCGAAGCTCTCCTTGTCCGAGCTCCATTTTCCTCCAGATTTGTCTAGGTTTGGCGGCCTGTCATGTCCTGTCTCCGTCCTCACTGCCGTCGGTCGCCCGCGCCGAACTCGTCGCCAGCACCACCGTGGTGAGCCTCTTGTTCTTATCTTCTTTCCAAAAGTAAAAAGTTCTTACTTGTATGATTTAGATAGATACTTGTGTAATTTTCTTACTTATATTATTGTTTATTATTATATAGTGCGATGGTTTTGGTATCCGCATCCGTCGGTCCTCGTCTTGTCTATGATTCAGATGTGGTATATATTATATTTTATAACTATTTGGTTCATTTAGTGTTTATGACAATTGTGCCGACCAGCATGACATATATGTTTTTACCTAGGAGGTATGTGAACCGAAAATTCCAACCGACCCTATTGTCGAGAGGTTAAATTTAGTTGAAGAAGAAAACAATTACCTAAAGAGAAAATTGAAAAGAATTGAGGAGGAGAAGATGAGATTGGAGTTGCATGTTGCGGATGTCGTCGATGATCACAAGATCAAGATGGATGCAATGCGCTTGAAGATTAGAAAATATGCCATTCATACCGAGGCTTGGTATCATTATGTCGTTGGATCAATTGTTACCTTAGTTGCGATTATTATCGCATTTGTTATTGCATTGAAGTGTTTTACATAGTTTCAATGTATGGTTTAATTAGATGCTCTAGAGAGCTATATGTTGTTCAATGAGAACTATATATGTATGAACTTTATGTATTTATTTTTTCAGTAATAATATTTGATCATTATTGTACTTTGGTTTTAATGTGATGATGAACTCCTATTAATTTAGTCACTTGTTTATTCATGATGTTCTGTAATGGTTTTTGACACACTTAATTATATATAATGCACGCAGATGAACCGGCAATTGATGTACGTTGATAGACGCACCTCCGAGTATATTAAGGGCGTGCATTATTTTCTCGAAGTGGCTGATGCAAACAAGCAGAATGGTTTTATGTGTTGTCCATGCCCTATATGTGGGAATATGAAGTCTTACTCTGACCAGAAAATCTTTCACACCCACCTGCTTATGAAGGGTTTCATGCCACACTATAATGTTTGGACCAAGCACGAAGAAAGATGGGTTATGATGGAAGACAACAAAGAAGAAGAGGATGATGAAAACTATGTGCCCCCTGAGTACGGTAATGCTGCAATGGGGGAAGCTGAAGATCAAGAGGAACCAGACAATGTGCCTGATGATGATCTTCGGTGGGTCATTGTTGATGTGAAGAGACAATGCGAAAGTGAAAAGGAGAAGTTGAAGTTCGATCGCATGTTATAGGATCACAAAAAAGGGTTGTACCCAAATTGCGAAGATGGCAATACAAAGCTCGGTACCACACTAGAATTGTTGCAATGGAAGGCAGATAGTGGTGTATCTGACAACGGATTTGAGAAGCCACTGAAAATATTGAAGAAGAAGCTTCCAAAGGATAACAAATTGCCCGATAGTACGTACGGAGCAAAGAAGGTTGTATGCCCTCTAGGATTAGAGATGCAAAAGATACGTGCATGCGCTAATGACTGCATCCTCTACCGCGGTGCATACGAGGATTTTAACGCATGCCGGGTATGCGGTATAAGATTAGACAAGATGACCCTGGTGATGTTGAGGGTGATCGGCCCAGGAAGAGTGTTCCTGCCAAGGTGATGTGGGAAGTTTTACGAGATGAACTACTGTTATGACATATAATGATGCTAGTAAAGGTGATTGAAATTATCATTGATCAAACTTGTGCACCTCTAGCATTCACACTTGATAAATTCACCCCTCGAGCACCCCCCAACCGACTTCTTTCGCCTATATATTCCCTCGTACCCTAAAACCATCGAATATCAAGATAGATCGGGAGTTCCGCCCCCGCAAACCTCTGTATCCACCAAAAACCTCTCGGGAGTCCGTTCCGGCACCCTGCCGGAGGGGAATCCCATCACCGATGGCCATCTTCATCATCCCGGCGCTCTCGATGATGAGGAGGGAGTAGTTCACCCTCAGGGCTGAGGGTATGTACCAGTAGCTATGTGTTTGATCTCTCTCTCTCTCTCTCTCTCGTGTTCCCTCTATGGCACGATCTTGATGTTTCCTGAGCTTTGCTATTGTAGTTCGATCTTATGATGTGTCTCCCCCTCTACTCTCTTGTGATGAAATAAGTTTTCCCTTTGAAGTTATCTTATCGGATTGAGTCTTTTATGAGAACACTCATTGTATGTCTCGCTGTGCTTATCTGTGGTGACAATGGGATATCTTGTGCCTCTTGATGTATGTTTTGGTGACCAACTTGTGGGTTCCGCCCATGAACCTATGCATAGGGGTTGGCACACGTTCTTGACTCTCTGGTAGAAACTTTTGGGCACTCTTTGAAGTACTTTGTGTTGGTTGAATAGATGAATCTGAGATTCTGTGATGCATATCGTATAATCATGCCCACGGATACTGGAGGTGACAATGGAGTATCTAGGTGACATTAGGGTTTTGGTTGATTTGTGTCTTAAGGTGTTATTCTAGTACAAACTCTTGAATAGATTGATCTGAAAGAATAACTTTGAGGTGGTTTCATACCCTACCATAATCTCTTCGTTTGTTCTCCGCTATTAGTGTCTTTGGAGTGACTCTTTGTTGCATGTTGAGGGATTATTATATGATCTATCTATGTTATTATTGTTTAGAGAACTTGCACTAGTGAAAGTATGAACCCTAGGCCTTGTTTCCCACCATTGCAATACCGTTTACGCTCACTTTTATCACTTCTTACCTTGCTGTTTTTATAATTTCAGATTACAAATACCTTTATCTACCATCCATATTGCACTTGTATCACCATATCTTCGCCGAACTAGTGCACCTATATAATTTACCATTGTATTGGGTGTGTTGGGGACACAAGAGACTCTTTGTTATTTGGTTGCAGGGTTGTTTGAGAGAGACCATCTTCATCCTACGCCTCCTATGGATTGATAAACCTTAGGTCATCCACTTGAGGGAAATTTGCTACTGTCCTACAAACCTGTGCACTTGTAGGCCCAACAACGTCTACAAGAAGAAGGTTGTGTAGTAGACATCAAGCTCTTTTCTGGCGCCGTTTCCGAGGAGGTTAGCGCTTGAAGGTATATCTTTAGATCTTGCAATCGAATCTTTTTGTTTCTTGTTTTATCACTAGTTTAGTTTATAAAAGAAAACTACAAAAAAAATGGAGTTAAGTTTGTCTCATACGCTTCATCTTTTTAATATCTTTCGTGAGAATGATGGAAGGGAAAATTGTGCTCAAGTGCTAGAAGAAGAATGCATTAGAATGTTTGGTACTATATCTTTGTATGATGAGCATGATTGCAATGTTGTTAGTATGAATTACTTGAATATCCATGATGCTAATGATATGCAAAGCCACAAGCTTGGGGAAGCTATGTTTGATGAATATGATATATTTTGTCCCCCAAGTTTTGATGAGAAAATTTATTATGATGATAGCATGCCTTGTGCCTATGATGATTATATTGATGAAAGTGGGTTCGAAAGAGTGTCAACTTTAGGAAGTAATGATCCCACTATTTTGGAGGATGTTGAATTTTATTGTGATGAATATGAAAGTGGATTTGGAAGAGTGTCAACTTTATTTAGTGATTCCACTATCTTGGGAGAGGTTTCAATCGATTATGATGAGAACGAAGTTTCTACTTATGATGATTATTGTGATGAAACTTATGCTATAAAAAGTAGCGATGATTATATTTATAAAACTTGTCATGATTATGGTTACACTTTTCCTAAACATTACTCTTTTAATGTGGAAACAATTTTTAGTGTTCAAGTCTCTTATGATACTCCCACTATTTCGAATGAGAAGAATTTTGCTTATGTGGAGAGTAGTAAATTTTCTATGCTTGTAGATCATGAAAACAATGCTTTAGGTGCTGGTTATATTTTTGAATTCATTCATGATGCTACTGAAAATTATTATGAGGGAGGAATATATGCTTGTAGGAATTGCAATAATATCAAGTTTCCTCTCTATGTGCATAAAGTTTTGAAGCTATGCTTGTTTTACCTTCCTTTGCTAGTTGATTATTGTTCCCATAAGTTGTTTTCTCATAAAATCCCTATGCATAGGAAGTGGGTTAGACTTAAATGTGCTAGTCATATTCTTCATGATGCTCTCTTTATGTTTCAAATCTTATCTTTTATGTGAGCATCATTGCCATCATCATGTCTAGCTAAAAAGGCATTAAAGAAAAGCGCTTGTTGGGAGACAACCCTATATTTATGCTTACTGTTTTTGTGTGTCCACATGATTATGCTACTGTAGTAATCATGTTTTATAACTTTTGTTTCAATAAAGTGCCAAGTAGAACCTTTGGGAAGACTTGGGTGAAGTTTATGTGATTTTGCTGTAAAAAACAGAAACTTTTGCGCTCACGAGAATAGCTGCCATTTTTTACTGGAGAGTGATTTTAGGTTGATTCTTTTTGAATATGATTAATAGACAAATTATTCAGGTCCATAAATTTAGTTCATAATTATTTGGGTTCCATAAGTATACGTTTGATACATATTACTACAGACTGTTCTGTTTTTGACAGATTCTGTTTTCTATGTGTTGTTTGCTTATTTTGATCAATCTATGGCTAGTATGTAAGGGTATGAACCATAGATAAGTTGGAATACAGTAGGGTTAACACAAATATAAATAAAGAATGAGTTCATTACAGTACCTTAAAGTGGTGGTTTGTTTTCTTGTACTAACGGAGGTTACGAGTTTTGTTTTGAGTTTTGTGTGGTTGATGTTTTCAAGTTTTGGGTAAAGATTCGATGGACTATGGAATAAGGAGTGGAAAGAGCCTAAGCTTGGGTATGCCCAAGGCACCCCAAGGTAATATTCAAGGACAACCAAGATCCTAAGCTTGGGGATGCCCCGGAAGGCATCCCCTCTTTCGTCTTCGTTCATCGGTAACTTTACTTGGAGCTATATTTTTATTCACCACATGATATGTGTTTTGCTTGGAGCGTCATTTTCTTTTGTTAGTATTTTCTTGCTGTTAGTTAGAATAATGTTTTTCATCTTTATTTTCAATAAAAATGTCAAGGATAGCCTTTACCATGCTTATTTTGCTAAGTATACATGTTGCTATTTGAAAACAGAAAGTTTACCGCTGTTGCAAAAATTCCCTAGAAAAGTCAGAGAATGGTATAACGTTGAATATTTTTTCATATTAAGATATGGTAAATTTTTTACAGTGGGAATTTTAGTTCATAATTTTTGGAGTCAGGGAAGTATTGATACTCTTGCATTCTTTACAGACTGTACTGTTTTGGCAGATTGCTGTTATAGTTGCATTGTTTGCATATGTTTGCCTGTTTAATGATTCTATTTGAGGATAGGAGTATTAAATATGCAGAGGCATTTAGTATGTAATTTTGAATATTTATTTTAGTGATTTGTTACAGTAGAAAATGATAAGTTTTTGCATTGGTTTATACTAACCTATCTCACGAGTTCTTGTTGAGATTGTTGTGAATGAAGCTTTTGATAAAAAGAAGAGAAACCATGATATGAGAGGAATTAAGAAGACATAAAAGCTCAAGCTTGGGGATGCCCAAGGAACCCCAAGATAATATTTCTAGAAGTCTCAAGCATCTAAGCTTGGGGATGCCCCGGTAGGCATCCCACCTTTCTTCTTCAACAACTATCGGTTAGTATCGGTTGAGCCTAAGTTTTTGCTTCTTCACATGAGTTGTGCTATCCTTGCAATGTCATTTTATTTTGTTTTGCTTTGTTTGCTGCTTGAATACAATACCAAGATCTGAAATTATTAAATGAGAGAGAGTCTTCACATAGTTGCATAATTATTTAGCTACTCATTGATCTTCACTTATATCTTTTTGGAGTAGTTTGTCATTTACTTGTGTGCTTCACTTATATCCTATGAGTAAATGGTTGAATGAGCTGAATGTCATAAATCTGAAATTATATATGTTTCATTTGCTTACTCCATGGGGAGTAATGACTTCACATCTAAGAAGTAGAGGTTGTAAATTTATTGACGGTTAGCAAGCATTGTATTAGTCATTTGTACAATTCATGAAAGAATATTGAAGGAAGAGAGGTTTCACATATAATTATATTATCATAGACATCTTTTATAATTGTGAGCACTCATTATGTATGGCATGCTAAAGAGTTGATGTTGCACAAGGAAGACAATGTAATGGGTTATGTTTTCTCGCATCTCAGTTAAAATATATTGTCATGGATCATTCAAACATGTTGAGCTTGCCTTTCCCCCTCATGCTAGCCAAAAATTCCTAGCACCAAGTAGAGATACTACTTGTGCTTCCAAATATCCTTAAACCCAGTTTTGCTATGAGAGTCCACCATACCTACCTATGGATTGAGTAAGATCCTTCAAGTAAGTTGTCATCGGTGCAAGCAATAAAAATTGCTCTCTAAATATGCATGACTTATTAGTGTGGAGAAAATAAGCTTTGTACAAACTTGTTATGGAAGCAATAAAAGCGACGGACTGCATAATAAAGGTCCATATACAAGGGGAAATATAAAGTGACATTCTTTCGCATTAAGATTTTGTGTATCCAACCCTAAAGGCGCATGACAACCTCTGCTTCCCTCTGCGAAGGGCCTATCTTTTACTTTATGTCTTTTACTTTATGCAAGAGTCAAGGTGATCTTCACCTTTCCCTTTTTCATTTTATCCTTTGTCAAGCACTTTGTGGTGGGGTGATCCTGATATATATATATCAAATTGGATGTACGCTAGCATGAACTATTATTGTTGACATCACCCAAAGGTGAATATGTTTGGAGGCAACATTATAAGCCCCAATCTTTCTCTGTGTCTGATTAAAACTTCATAACCACAAGTATTGCGTGAGTGTTAGCAATTGTAGAAGACTATATGATAGTTGAGTATGTGAAGTTTGCTAAACCAAAACTCTGACATAGACTCTTCCTGAAAGTAAGATGAATTGCAATTGTTTGATGACTAAGAATGAAGTTTGCTAGTTTTCAAGAAAGTTTATGGTCTATGCTTTAACATGTGAATTGCTTGTTACTAGTTCGTGAAAAGTTTTATGAGATGAACTACTGTTATGACATATAATGATGCTAGTAAAGGTGATTGAAATTATCATTGATCAAACTTGTGCACCTCTAGCATTCACACTTGATAAATTCTTTCTTTTATCATTTACCTACTCGAGGACGAGTAGGAATTAAGCTTGGGGATGCTGATACGTCTCCAACGTATCTATAATTTATGAAGCATTCATGCTATTTTATTATCTGTTTTGAATGATTATGGGCTTTATTATACACTTTTATATTACTTCTGGGACTAACCTATTAACCGGAGGCCCAGCCCATATTGCTGTTTTATTGCCTGTTTCAGTATTTCGAAGAAAAGGAATATCAAACGGAGTCCAAACGGAATGAAACCTTCAGCAACATGATTTTTTGGAAGATTATCATCCTAGAGACTTGGAGTCCAAGTTAGAAGATACTCGAGGAGCCCAGGAGATAGCCCCCCCCCCTACTGGGCGCGCCCCCTGTCTCGTGGACCCCTCGAGCACCCCCCGACCGACTTCTTTCGCCTATATATTCCCTCGTACCCTAAAACCATGAAATATCAAGATAGATCGGGAGTTTCGCCGCTACAAGCCTCTGTAGCCACCAAAAACTTCTTGGGAGTCCGTTCCGGCACCCTGCCGGAGGGGGATCCCATCACCGGTGGCCATCTTCATCATCCAGGTGCTCTCGATGACGAGGAGGGAGTAGTTCACCCTCGGGGCTGAGGGTATGTACCAGTAGCTATGTGTTTGATCTCTCTCTCTCTCTCTGTCTCTCTCTCTCTCTCTCTCTCTCTCTCGTGTTCCCTCTATGGCATGATCTTGATGTATCCCGAGCTTTGCTATTGTAGTTGGATCTTATGATGTTTCTCCCCCTCTACTCTCTTGTGATGAACTGAGTTTTCCCTTCGAAGTTATCTTATCGGATTGAGTCTTTTATGAGAACACTCGATGTATGTCTTGCCGTGCTTATCTATGGTGACAATGGGATATCATGTGCCTCTTGATGTATGTTTTGGTGACCAACTTGCGGGTTCCGCCCATGAACCTATGCATAGGGGTTGGCACACGTTCTTGACTCTCCGGTAGAAACTTTTGGGCACTCTTTGAAGTACTTTGTGTTGGTTGAATAGATGAATCTGATATTGTCTGATGCATATCGTATAATCATGCCCATGGATACTTGAGGTGACAATGGAGTATCTAGGTGACATTAGGGTTTTGGTTGATTTGTGTCTTAAGGTGTTATTCTAGTACGAACTCTTGAATAGATTGATCCGAAAGAATAACTTTGAGGTGGTTTCCTACCCTACCATAATATCTTCGTTTGTTCTCCGCCATTAGTGTCTTTGGAGTGACTCTTTGTTGCATGTTGAGGGATTGTTATATGATCTATCTATGTTATTATTGTTGAGAGAACTTGCACTAGTGAAAGTATGAACCCTAGGCCTTGTTTACTATCATTGCAATACCATTTACATTCACTTTTATCACTTGTTACCTTGCTGTTTTTATAATTTCAGATTACAAATACCTTTATCTACCATCCATATTGCACTTGTATCACCATCTCTTCGCCGAACTAGTGCACCTATACAATTTACAATTGTATTGGGTGTGTTGGGGACACAAGAGACTCTTTGTTATTTGGTTGCAGGGTTGTTTGAGAGAGACCATCTTCATCCTATGCCTCCTATGGATTGATAAACCTTAGGTCATCCACTTGAGGGAAATTCGCTACTGTCCTACAAACCTGTGCACTTGCAGGCCCAACAACATCTACAAGAAGAAGGTTGTGTAGTAGACATCATTTGTAACCATCAATGATTGTCCTGCTCTCAGTAACCTTTTAGGACATACAAACAAGGGATACCACGCATGGACGCATTGTTTAGATGACACCAAAAGTATATGTTTGGACAAATGCAAGAAGAATGTGTACCTGGGGCATCATCAATTTCTTTTGACCAACCATCAATGTCAAAATAAAGGCAAGCATTTCAAAGACGAGGCAGATCACCGGAAGAGGCCTGCCGTCCGTACTAGTGATCACAAACTTGCTATGGTCAATGATTTACAAGTAATCTTTGGAAAGGGTCCCAGCGGACTATCTGTTCCGAATGACGCTGAGGGATACGCACCAATGTGGAAGAAGAAATCTATATTTTGGGAACTACCCTATTGGAAAGACCTAGAGGTTCGCTCTGCAATTGACGTGATGCACGTGACGAAGAATATTTGTGCGAACCTGTTAGGCTTCTTGGGCATGTATGGGAAGACAAAGGATACACTGGAGGCACGGGATGACCAGCAACGTGTGCATGAAAAAGACAGCATGCCTCCAAAGCAGTATGAAGGTCCTTCCAGCTACGCTCTTACCAAAGAAGAGAAGGACATCTTCTTTGAATGCCTGCTTAGTATGAAGGTCCCGTCTGGCTTCTCGTCAAATATAAAGGGAATAATAAATATGCCAGAGAAAAAGTTCCATAACCTAAAGTCACATGACTACCACGTGATTATGATGCAACTGCTTCTGGTTGCATTGAGGGGGCTTCTACCGAAAAACGTTCGATTAGCCATTGTGAAGCTATGTGCATTCCTCAATGCAATCTCTTAGAAGGTGATCGATTCAGAAATCCTACCAAGGTTAAGAAGCGATTTGGCGCAATGTCTTGTCAGTTTCGAGCTGGTGTTCCCACCATCCTTCTTCAATATCATGACACGCATCCTAGTTCATCTAGTCGACGAGATTGTCATTTCGGGCCCTGTATTTCTACAAAATATGTTCCCCTTTGAGAGGTTCATGGGAGTCTTAAAGAAATATGTTCGTAACCGCGCTAGGCCAGAAGGAAGCATCTCCACGGGCCATCAAACAGAGGAGGTCATTGGGTTTTGTGCTGACTTCATTCCTGACCTTAAGAAGATTGGTCTCCCTCAATTGTGGTATGAGGGAAGACTGACTGGAAAAGGCACGCTAGGAGCGGACTCAATAATATGTAGGGACGGGCATTCTTGGTCTCAAGCACACTACACAGTTCTACATAATTCTACCTTGGTGACCCCGTATGTCAATGAACACAAGAATATTCTGCGCTCCAAACACCTGGAGCAGTGTGACAACTGGATTACATGTGAACACATCAGGACTTTCGGCAGTTGGTTGCAAACACGTCTCATGGGTGACAACACTATTTCTGATGAGTTGTACTCGTTGGCCAGCAGACCATCTTCAACTGTGTTGACTTACAAAGGGTACGAGATAAATGGGAATGCATTTTACACGATTGCCCAAGATCAAAAGAGCACCAACCAAAACAGTGGTGTTCGCTTTAATGCAGCAACCAAGAGGGGAAAGGACACATATTATGGTTACATAGTGGACATATGGGAACTTGACTATGGACATGATTTGAAGGTCCCTTTGTTTCAATGCAAATGGGTCAATCTTTCAGGAGGCCGGGTACAGGTAGACCCACAGTACGGAATGACAATAGTGGATCTAAACAATCTTGGGTACATAGACAAACCATTCGTCTTAGCCAATGATGTGGCGTAGGTTTTCTATGTGAAGGACATGTCTACCAAACCGAGAAAAGGAAAAGATAAGGAAGCGAACACATCATACGACGAGCCAAAGCGCCACATAGTTCTTTCAGGGAAAAGAGACATCGTGGGAGTGGAGGGCAAGACAGACATGTCTAAAGATTATGAAAAGTTTCATGAAATCCCTCCCTTCAAAGTCAAGGCTGACCAAGCACCGTATTAAACAATGAAGATTATCCATGGTTACGGTGCAATAAGCAAAGAACACAAGTGAAGAAAAAGTGAAGACTTTCCCTCCACAACTATTATGACGATGCCTTTGATCTAGAATATCACTGCAGTTACATGTGAGGAAATGAAATGCCTTTTGTAACAGATGGGTTTTCATATGAAACCTTGATATTTCGAAAGAGATTGTCCATTTTGTACACGAAGTGCATCCAGCTTTTGCCGTAACCCTCTCAACTTTTTAGCACATGCTATGTGGGTGAAATGATGGTACCATGCCAACTTTCAACCTTTTCAGAGTTCATTTGTAGTGCTTTTCAATTTCAGGGTCATTTAGCTTAAAAAATCAGTAAATGCATGAAAAATACCAAATGAAGTCAGAAAGGTTTGAAAATTGATTATGTGGATTTGAATGGTGCAGTTTGAACATACTAAAAGTCTGGAGTTCAAATAAGTTCGAAAAAATGAAATCCCTTTGTAACAGATAAGTTTTCGCCCGAAGCCCTGATACTTGGAAAGAGATTGTCCGTTTTGTACACGAAGTGCATCCAGCTTTTTCCGTAACCCTCTCAACATTTTAGCACATGCTATGTGGGTTAAATGATGATACCATGCCAACTTTCAACCTTTTCAGAGTTCATTCGTAGTGCTTTTCAATTTTAGGGTCATTTAGCTCAAAAAAATCAGTAAATGCATGAAAAATACCAAATGAAGTCAGAAAGGGTTGAAAATTTATGATGTGGCTTTGAATGGTGCATTTTGAATACACAAAAAGTATGGATTTCAAATAAGTTAAAAAAATGAAATCCCTTTGTAACAGATGAGTTTTCATCCGAAACCCTGATACATCGAAAGAGATTGTCCATTTTGTACCTGAAGTGCATCTAGTTTTTGCCGCCCTCTAAATTTTTAGCACATGCTATGTGGGTGAAATGATGATACCATGCCAACTTTCATCCTTTTCAGAGTTCATTTGAAGTGCTTTTCGATTTCAGGGTCATTTAGCTCAAAGAATGAACTAATAGAAAAAATGAACTAGAAAACTTTTATGAAACTTTAATAGAAAAAAGAATGAACTAACAAAATCAATTAAAATATTCTGTTATGATCAACTAAAATGAAACTATAGTATTCTTCAATTGCAAAAAGAATCAACTAAAAAGCTTTTATAAAACTCTAATAGCAAAAGGAATCAACTAAAAAGATTTTATAAACTTCTAGTATTTTTGAAACTAAAATTATAAAAAATATGCAACTAAAATTATCAAAGTATATTTTTGTTCAAAACATTAATAGCAAAAGGAATTTTCATAAATAATTTTTTTCTTAGAAACTTTAATAGCAAACTAAAATAACAAAATCTGTTTTTGAATATAATGATAAAACACAGTAATATTAAATAGCAGGAAAAAGAATGACTCAAAAATCTATTTTTACAGTAAAGTTATTCACAAACTAGTGATTCACAGAAATTTCAAAGAATTCAAATTTGAAAACTGATGGCACTAACAAAAAGTTTATAATTTTTGTGACCTAAGAGCAAAAAGGATTAAAAAAATAAAGCAAAAAACAAAAGAAAATAAATAATGCAAAAAATAAAAAAAAACTGGAAAAAATAAAAAACATATGCCGCCTACTTGGCCACCACGACATGAATACGACTAGAAACCCAACCAGCCTATTGGGCCAGGATTCGGCCTGCAGAAGGCCCAGTAGGCCCACAGGCAGATACAATGTGGTTAGACCCGTAAGCCTGCTTTAGAAAGGAGCTTGAAGGCTCAGGCACACCGCGCCTTATAAACATGTGCGACACTCTCTCAACTAGCAAGGTGGGACTAAACTCCCACCACGCCGCTGTGCAAGGCCATTGGTCCCGGTTGGTGGCACGAACCGGGACCAATGCACACCTTTGGTCTCGGTTCGTGGCACCAATCGGGACCAATGCCCCCCTTTGGTCCCGGTTCGTGCCACCAACCGGGACCAAAGGTGTCTGCTTCCGGCCCTTTGGGCTGACGAAAAGAGACCTTTGGTCCCGGTTGGTGGCACGAACCGGGACTAAAGGTTGGCATTGGTCCCGGTTGGTGCCACGAACCGGGACCAATGCTTCATGTATATAAGCAGCACTTGTGAAAATTTCATTCAGTTCTTCGATCCTGCGCTCTCTCCCCCGATGGTGCCGACGAACACCTCGACGCCCCCAGGCTACCGGATCACGTCGTCGCCTCCTCAAGCCCGCCGTCCTTGTGCCGGCATCACCGAGCCCGTTGTCCTCGTCCCCGTCCCCATCGCCTCCTCGAGCCTGCCGTCCTCGTCCTCGTTGCCATGTGCCACCCCCAGCCCGCCATCATCGTCCCCGTTGCTGCGTGCTGCCCCGAGCCCGTCGTCCTCGTCGTCGGCCTCCAGCCATCAACGCTCCCCAAGTGAGCCCCCACTTTCCCATTGTCCCGTGCTCCCCGTCTCCGTGTGCCCCTGATCCCGACCTTGCTCTGCCCTGCTCCATGGTCACCACCAGCCCCGACGCATTGAAGAGTAGCAGCAACACTGTGAAGGAGAGGAGAAGGAGTGGACAGTGAAGAGCAGCAACAACAACCCCCCCCTTTCTGATTTTTTACAGTGATGAACAATGCATAGAAGGTGTTTGATGAAATGCTATATGGCTTTGGGCATTTTTGAAATTTCTGATTTTTTTTGTGGTGAGGTACTGATGCAAGACAAAGGTGATGGCAAAATTTCAGAACTTTTGGAGTGGTTTAGAATAGGTTTTCAACAAGGAATTTGTATCTGGTCAAATTTCATTTGAATAAAATTTGAAAATTTTGAACTATCGATCAGAAGGTTTTTGGTGAAATGGAGGGTGGGTACTATCACGAAGTTGGAGTAATTTTTTCAGAATCTTCTAGCAAGGAAAAATAGGGTTGTTGTTCAATGCCAAGATTGGACCAAAATTGAAAAATGGAATTTGTGCTCAAAATTTTCAAATGACCAAAGTGGGTTTTTGCATAAAAATGATCTATAGGCATTAGAGGACTTCTCAAAAAAATTGTCGCATTTGAAAAGAATTAATTTTTTAGATGTGCTCTGTTTTTTCAGATGAGATGAAATGAGATGAGATGAGATGTCCATTTTTTGTATAAACATAACCCCGATAACTTCAATTCCCCTCGGGCTTATATTTTATGAGCATAGAAATTTTTGTAACTTGTATGTGTTTGATCACCGCGAGCTTATATACTTGATTGGACTATGGAGTGCATATTTAGTCGAGTCCAACATCAATATTAGTGAATGATTTCATATTGTTGGGCACCGTTGATAGTTGTGAGAGGAGTTTTTCCTTTGATTTGAGGCATATGATCTAGATAATGTACAATGCCTCATATCGCGAACATAGTTATATTGGACAATTGATCTTCATATAAATGAAGCATAAAATTTTAGCATATAGTTTATCAATCACTTAGAAATTTTCATGTTGTAGGAGTACATGTAAAAAAATTCAGAGTTGTTCATTCACTTAGAAATTTTCATATTGTTCATTTACTTAGACATAAGGGGGGACGTCGATCAACTCCCTCTCACCCTACCAACTCTCAAGTCCACCCAAATCGGGACTAAAAAAGCGTTGTCGAGGCCACCCCAAACCCTAGAAGAGTTGTCGAGGCCACCCCAAACCCTAGAAGAGTTGTCGAGGCCACCCAAATTTACCAAGTTAAAATAGCGTTGTCGAGGCCACCCCAAAACCTAGATGAAGAAAGAGCGTTGTCGATCTACCCCCTCCCACCCCTACCCGTAATTGTTATGTTCATTGTTGTCATTAGCTAGGTATATGTTTGTGCATATGATTCCTTATTGTGATGTTAGCTAGGTCTATGTTTGCCACTAATATATCCATCTCTCATGTTTGTATATTGCCATGTTGTAATATTTGCAGAAACTATGGATCAAAGAGACTTGGAACAAGAACAGTTGTTGGGGAATATAATCCTCGCCGGAGCTAATCCCTTTTCATTTCTAATGACATCGATGGTCAGGAAGGATAGAATGACGGCTCCGGTGATCAAACAATGGAGGAGGAAGGACATGATCATGATGGCTCCGGTGACCGAATGGCGGAGGAAGAAGGAGACCATGATGACGGCTCCGGTGACCAAACGGAGGAGGGAGCTGTTGCAAAGTACGACAAGGTATATATATTAATTAAGCTTGTGCTGACTAATTGATGCATTAATTGTTTTGGTATGTACATATATTAATGATTCTTTCTTCTTGTATAGCCCTCTGGATCGAGCCAAACTTCTGTAACGAGACGAGGCCCGAAGAAAAGGTTGCGCCAGGATGAAAGGTTCACGATCACAAAAATCGCGAATGATGGCCAACCGATTGAACCCAAGCAGACAAAGGACGCATTTGTTGCTCAGTGCGGAGCTATTGTTAGGGACAACATCCCGATAAGCATCCAGAAATGGAATAAGCCTAAGGACGACCCTGAAGTTTCTTATGGCAACGATAGACAGAAAGATGATCTTTGGACCTCGCTGAAGGAAAATTTCACCCTAATGCTAGAGGATGATCTGAATAAGCCAGTTATAGAGCAAAAGGTCAAGGAGTGTGTTCTTAAGAAGATGGCAGATCTATTCAGGACGTGGAAGAAAGAGTTGAACACAAAGTTAATCGACAAAGGGAAGACTCCAGAATTCACCGGCCGATATGAGAAGATAAGAAATCACTGGCCCGCATTTGTGGCCTACAAGACATTAGAGAAGGGTAAGAAAATGACAGAGACAAACAAGACAAATGCTGCAAAGAAGCAGTATCACAATCACACGTGGTCAGGTGGCTACCTCAAAGCCCGACCGTTGTGGGACAAAGCTGAGCAAGACCTGTTTGCTAAAGGGGTCCAACCAGCGACATTGAACTGGCCAGACCGTTCAAGGGCTTGGTTCTTCGGGGTTGGGGGAACTTTGGATCCTGAAATAGGGGAGTGTCATTGGACGAACGAGCAACTTGAAATACCTGTTAAGAGCTTCAGGATTATATCACTGCAGTGCAGGAAGGGACGTTCATTCCCGGCAGAGAGAAGGACGAGCTGGCTGAGGCCCTCAAGAATCCTGAGCACCCTGGACAAACACGAGGCACACCAGGCTCTGTTCCGTGGGTGGTTGGGTTTCCTGGCTCAGGTGGTTACAGAAGTCGGGAGAGAAAGAGGAAAGCGGAGCTAAGCGAAATGCAGAAGCTCAATGCAAGACTATTAAAGCTAGAGTAACTTGTAGCTGTCGGCCAACCATCTCAGCGGCACGAAGCTACCCCAGAAGCTACCCCGCCATCTTAGCGGAGAAGTAGCATGACTTCCATGGAGGTCGTTCAGGCTCCTCGCTACCCCGTGGATAGTATCACGGAGGCTCAACATTGCGAGCTTATGATGAAATGTTAGAACCTGACTTTCACTAGTAGAAAAACACTTAATAGTCCCGGTTCGTAAGGGCCTTTAGTCCCGGTTCTTGAACCGGGACTAATGGGTCATTACTAATACCTCCACCCATTAGTCCCGGTTCAAACACGAACCGGGACCAATGTGCCTCCATGTGGCCCTGTGCGCCGAGCCCAGTCAGGGGGCCTTTGGTCCCGGTTGGTGGTACCAACCGGGACCAAAAGGCATCCACACGTCAACATTCCAGTGGCTGGGGTTTTTGTTTTTTTTTGA
>NC_041391.1:675300893-675318432 GCF_002162155.2 Triticum dicoccoides
TTTTTGAAAGGAGGGGGGGGGGGTTGGGGGTTTTGGGGGGTTAATTTAGGTGTTTCATATATTGTGTTAGCTAGCTAATTAATAGAGAGAAGTGTCCTCTCTTATGTCCGTGGTTGGTCGACGCTACGTACTATATATACATAAGTGATCGAGAGAACCATTGAGTACAGAAGTTCGTCATGCATACCGAGAGAAGTGATCGATCAACCTCTCCTTCTCCGAGAGATTGGTCGAACAACAAGTTTTCGTATCATGTATCCGACACTACTGGGTACATACATGTACAATATGTATAAGATCTCTTAATTACAATCCCCTAGCAATTGAAATCAATTTCCACATGGTATTCTCCGGCTTTATTGATGACATGGCCAAGAAAGAATCCCGCCAATTCCTCTTGAATTGCTTTCATGCGATCTGGTTCTAGGAGTTCATTCTGCATCTTCCACGTCTAATTTGAAGAAGGGGGTTAATTAATACATATATATGAATGAAACTCAACAGAAATGATGGTGTAATAAAATGAAATTGTGAATATTATTGCTTACGCATTTCATATTGTCTTTTAGAGTAGCCCCGCTTGTTTTTCAAAGTCGCGTTGTGGATGAACTCGCACACGTAGTATCCACAGAAATCATTCCCTTGTTCCTGCCACAAGCACTTTACGAGAAATAGAGGTCAATCAAACTAATAATGAAGCATTATAAATGGCATTGATGAAAGTATAGCTATAGAATCAACGGAAGATGCGCGCAACTAGCTAGCCAGTAGTACTTACTTTCGGGTATGTATATCGCAGCTCCTTCGGCAGTCCCGGAGTTTCTGCGGTGAACTGTCTCCAAACCCTGCAAGACAGAGAAAATAATTATTATTACTTGAGATATCAGGAAATGAACAAAAAGTTGCCGATATGGTGCGATAATGATCGATTGAACTTACTTGTTGAGCAATTCAGTCATGTCCGCATAGGTTTTGGGATCTTTCCGTCTCGAGTCTAAGACGATTACTAGTCCCCGCTCAAGCTTAATCTCCAGAAGAACATAGTGGTACCTGCACACGCATGCATAACTCATCAATTACATTACTATAACCTCGCTCGAGTAATAAGGGAAACCAAATATGCACACGACAGTAACACTCACTTGCCGTTGTAAGGAAAGAGTATGTTATCTTTGTTTTGATTTTTGATCAACGATCGTAGCAAGTTGTCCTCGGCCTCTTTGACGTCCTTTTCAACCAGAAATTCATCTATGATATTTGTGTTAATGAACCCAATATCATAAATTTCTTGTTTTTTGCACTCGACGATCTTCAATCTGCATAATATATTGAGGATAATTAATTATAAATACATGAAATGAAAGAGCCGAGCTATATATAGGGACTTAATGACAGAAATAGTACTTACAGACAGTAGCAAAAGACCATTAGTTTATCGAGGGCCTTTTGATTGAAGAACATGAAGAACTCATCAAATGGAACAGTCAACAGATCAGTTGCAACGAGGTCATGCTCCTCTTTAATATTCAGATACAAAGCATTCGTACCCCCAGACTCTCTGCAGGTTTCCATGTACCAATTACGGAATCTTCGCATCATTGTTGTCAGAGATTTTTCATCTTTGACGAGAGGCTTCCCGCACTCGTATCTGTGTTCGTCCACCTCCAAGAAATCAGGAAGTTGATCGTCAGGCAGGTAATCTGCAAGATTGCCATAACCGGCCACCGCCCCCGGAGCATTAGACACATTGAGCGGGGGGACACGATTGCTGTGCTTGTTCGCCGAGCTGGGCAATTTTTTCCCCTTTGCTTGTTCTTTTAACCTTTTATCACTGACAGTACTTCCCGACCACTGGGCTTCGAGATATGTCTGTTCAGTAATGCGCTGATAGTTGATTCTCGACGGAGACTTTGGTGGTTTCCTCAGGGCATCGATAGTGCGCTTTGCTTTCACCGGATCTACCTTCTCCTCCGGAGGTGGATGTCTCTTTGCTTTCACCCCTTCAAAGAACTCCTTCACATGGGTCCACACAATCGTATCGTTTTCCTCCTCGGTCCTCTCATACGGTAACTTCTCTAGAGGCTTGAGAGGTGGACCGTATCTGTATTGCCTCCCGCCTCTGGTTGTGCTGCTAGACGCTGTAGCAGACGGAGCGGCTGCAGCGTCTGTCTTCTTTCGTGCTTGCTTACGAGCCGGAGGAGAAGGAGTATGATGCGCCGGAGCAGCCGGGGCGGCGGCGGGTCTCTTCCTCCCTTGCTGGCGAGGCAGAGAAGGAGGAGGCTGCTGGCTGCTCGGGAGCACCAGCGCAGGCGGAGAACAAGGCGGAGTGACACCATGCGCCGGAGAAGGAGGCGGAGTGCCGCCACGCGTGCCCTGATCGTCACTCGCCGGAGGAGGAGGCGGTGGAGGAGGCGGAGTGCCCTGACTCGCCGGAGGAGGAGGAGGAGGCGGAGGCGTCCAATTCGGAAGGTTGATGAGCTCCTTCCGCCATAGTCATGGAGTCTTCAGAGCAGAACCTAGCCTAGTCTCCCCTTCACCGGTAGGGTGGTCAAGCATGAGGTCCTCAAATCCCTCCGTTATTTCAGCCACCATCACCTTAGCATATCCTTCTGGAATCGGCCGGCAGTGATAAGTTGCTCCGGATCCAGTAGGATAAACAGAGCCAACAGCCGCCTTGACCTTCAAATTCATCCATCGAGCCATAATGTGGCAATGTTGAGACTCCGTCATAGCATCCACGGGATAGCTGGCAGGAGCCGTCAAGACATGCTCCGGCTGAAGCAGCTTGGTGGAAGCCACGCTGCTTCTCCGCTGAGATGGCGGGGTAGCTTCGGGGGAAGCTTCGGCAAGTCGTTTGCTGCGATCTGCTGCTTCTGGTTCCTCTTCTCGTTCCTCTATCCCCATTACCCTTTCGTGCAGCGCCTGCAGTTGGCCCTGCTCCAGTTTCTTCCTCCTCTCGTGGGTTTTGTAACCCCCTACGTCCGGAAAACCAACCTTCCACGGAATGGAGCCTGGCGTGCCTCGTGTCTGTCCAGGGTGCTCAGGATTCCCGAGGGCCATTATGAGCTTGTCCTTCTCCCTGTCTGGTACGAATGTCCCTTTCTGCGCTGCATTGATATAGTGTCGAAGGTTCTTGACTGGTATTTCCAGTTGCTCGTCCGTCCAACGGCACATCCCTGATACAGGGTCCAAGGTTCCGCCAGCCTCGAAGAACCAAGTCCGGCAATGGTCTGGCCATCTCATTGTCTCTGGTTCGATCCCTTTTTCAAGCAGATCATTCTCCTCCTTGGACCACTTAGGCCGGGCTTTGAGGTAGCCACCTGACCCCGTGCGATGGTGAAGCTTCTTCTTCGCAGCATTTTGCTTGTTCATTGCCGACATCTTTTTACTCTTTTCCGATGTCTTGTGGGCCACAAATGCGGGCCAGTGATCTTTGATCTTCTCATATTTGCCGATGAATTCTGGTGTCTTTTTTTTCCGACAAAATGGTTCAACTCTTTCCTCCACCTCCTGAATAGGGTATCCATCTTCTTAAGAGCACAAGACTTGATTAATTGCTCTTTAACTGGCTTCTCCGGATCCTCCTCTAGCGGTAGGGTAAAATTTGCCTTCAGCTGAGTCCAAAGATCTTCTTTCTGCATATCATTGACATAGGACACCTCAGGGTCGTCCTTAGGCTTATACCATTGCTGGATGCTGATCGGGATCTTGTCCCTAACAAGAACCCCGCACTGAGCAGAAAATGCGTTCTTTGTCCGGATGGGTTCAATCAGTTCGCCGTCGGGCGCGATTTCTATGATCTCAAACCTTTCATCCGAGCTCAACTTTTTCTTCGGGCCTCGTCTCCTTACCAAAGTTGTGCTCGATCCGGAGGGCTAGAAATTAAAAGGAAGAAAGACGAGAGTAATTAATATGTGTACATATACCAAAACAATGAATGCATTAATTAACTAGTTAGCACGGGCTTAACTAATATATATATATACCTGGCCGGACTCGGTTCAGTCACCGGAGCAGTCAGCACGGTCTCCTTCTTGTAACTCCATTGGGTCATCACGGGAGCCATCATGAACATAGCCCTCTTCTTGTACCGGCATTAATGGGCCGGAGCCATCATGAACATAGCCCTCTTCTTCACCCAGTCCTTCCTGACCAACGACGACGTTGAAAAATGATGCAATGACATCAGTTCCTTCTGCGATCATCTCCCCAACATCACTTCTATTGCTTCGTCTCGGTAGTGCTCCATAGTTTCTGCAAATATTTCCAACATGTCAATTATTATTCAAACATGGTACATATGGATATATATTAGTGGCAAACATAGAACTAGCTAGCTAATCACAATAAGGAAACATGTTAGTGGCCTCGATGCTGCTTCTCTAGGGTTTGGGATCACCTCGACACAACGCTTTAAGGGTTTGGGGTGGCCTCTACGACAACGCTCTTTTAACTTGGTAAATTTGGGTGGCCTCGAGAGTTTTGGTCGAGCGAGAGGGCCAAGGGGGGTGCTGCCGTTGTATAGGTTATCACGGTTGAGAGGGGGTATATATATCGACCGCCCCTCATGTCGAAGTTATCTCGAGGGGGTGGCGAGGGCGAAGGCGAGCAGCCTGACGGCGACAGACCCGATAAAACATAAGAAAACGAAGAAGAAATAAAAAGAGGAGAAGAAGAAAGGAATAGAGGAGAAGATCGAAGAAAAAAAAGAAAAAAAAGAGGAGAAGAAGAAACGAATAGAGGAGAAGAAGAAAAAATAGAATTTTTCTATTTTTTCTTCTTCTCCTCTATTCCTTTCTTCTTCTCCTCTTCTTTTTCTTCTTCTTATTTATTTCTCCTCTTCTTTTCCTCTCCTCTTCTTCTCCTTTCTTCCTCTTCTTATTTTCCTTTTTCCTCTCATTCTTTTTCTTCTTCTTCTTCCTTCTTCCTTCTTCCTCTTATCTTCCTTTTCCTTATTTTACTTTTTCCTCTACACTAACCTAATTAAAATGCACTAACCTAAAATCGATATCTACTAACAACCTAAATAAAAAATTAATACATATATGAAAAAACATATATAAACAAAAAAAATGCTATGAACATTATATTCATACATACATAGCCACATCCATTCATCATATAGCTACCACATACATATATACATTAATTATATATATGAAAAAAATGCAATGAACAAAAAAATACACATGTATGTATGAAAAAAAGCACTGAACACAGAGCCTCGACGGCGGCAGCTCACAACAGGGGCGGCCGGTGAGGGCGACGACGGCGGCAGCGAGGGCGTCGGCGACGACCACGGCGGGCCGGGGCAGGGGCGTGGCCGGCGACGACGACGACGGTGACGGCGACGACGGGCGCGGGCGACGACGATGGCGTTGGCGGGGGCGGCTGCGGGTGGCATCGGGGCAGTGCCTGGCGGCGACGGGGCAGGGGCGACGATGGGGGCGCGCGGACGGTGTCTGGGCGGCGGGCGACGTCGGGGCAGCGGACGGCGTCGATCTGGGCAACCTGGCAGCATCGATGAGCTCGGCGTCGTCGGGCGGGCCGGTGGCAACTGGCGATGTGTTCATCAAATTTTCCTAAGTGCTGTATATATAGCAAGAGCATTGGTCCCGGTTCGTGAGTCCAACCGGGACTAATGCCCCCTTTAGTCCCGGTTGGTACCACCAACCGGGACCAAAGGCCTCTTTTCAGCAGCCCAAAGGGCAGGAAGCGGGGACCTTTGGTCCCGGTTGGTGGCACCAACCAGGACTAAAGGGTGGGCATTGGTACCGGTTGGTGCCACGAACCGGTACCAAAGGACCCTATGCTGCCAGCGTCGGGGCCAAAGTTTAGTCCCACCTCGCTAGTTGAGAGGGGCGCGCAGTGGTTTATAAGCCCCACTGCCGCACCCCTCTCGAGCTCCTCTCCATTATAGGCTTGCGGGCCTATTTGCTACTGCTTTGCCTGATGGGCCTTCTGGGCCTACTGCGGGCCTGAATCCTGGCCCATGGTAGGGTTTCTAGTCGTATTCAGGCCGTGGGGACCCAGTAGGAGGCAATTTTTTTTGTTTTCTTTCTTGCTTTATTTATTTTATTTTGTTTCTACTTACAACAAAATACTTATTGTTGCTATTTTTAATTATTTTCTAGTTTTTTTGTTTTGTTTTCTGCATTATTTATTTTCTTTTGTTTTTTGCTTTATTTTTTAATTCTTTTTGCTTTTAGTTTTGGAAAAATTATAAACTTTCTGTTAGTGCCATTAGTTTTCAAATTTGAAAACACTTTTTTTGCTTTTTTGTTTTCTTTCTTACTTTATTTATTTTATTTTGTTTGTACTTACAACAAAATACTTATTGTTGCTATTTTTAATTGTTTTTTTGTTTTGTTTTCTGCATTATTTATTTTCTTTTGTTTTTTGCTGTATTCTTTAATTCTTTTTGCTTTTAGTTTTAGAAAAATTAGAAACTTTCTGTTAGTGCCATTAGTTTTCAAATTTGAAAACACGTTTTTTGTTTTTTTGTTTTCTTTCTTGCTTTATTTATTTTATTTTGTTTCTACTTACAACAAAATACTTATTGTTGCTATTTTTCATTATTACAAGGGCCGAACCATAAGACATTAAAGCATTTCAAATGAACTATGAAAAAGTTGAAAGTTGGCATGGTATCATAAATTCACCCACATAGCATGTGCATGTACAAAACGGACAATGGTATCATACTCGTGTGTTACAAAGTTGGCATGGTATCATCATAATAGTTGCGGGAGAAAGTCTTCACTTTTTCTTCGCTTGTGTCATTTGCTTATTGCGCCATAACCATGGATAATCTTCATCGCTTATCAGGATGCTGGGGTCATCCTTGACTTTGAAGGGAGGAATTTCATGAAACTTTTCATAATCTTCAGATATGTCTGTCTTGCCCTCCACTCCCAGGATGTCCCTTTTTCCTGAAAGAACTATGTGGCGCTTTGGCTCATCGTATGATGTATTCGCTTCCTTATCTTTTCTTTTTCTCGGTCTGGTAGACATGTCCTTCACATAGATAACATGTGCCACATCATTGGCTAGGACGAACGGTTCGTCAGTGTACCCAAGATTTTTCAGATCCACTATTGTCATTCCGTACTGTGGGTCTACATGTACCCCGCCTCCTGACAGATTGACCCATTTGCACTTAAACAAAGGGACCTTAAAATCATGTCCGTAGTCAAGTTCCCATATGTCCACTATGTAACCATAATATGTGTCCTTTCCCCTCTCGGTTGTTGCATCAAAGCGGACACCGCTGTTTTGGTTGGTGCTCTTTTGATCTTGGTCAATCGTGTAAAATGTATTCCCATTTATCTCGTATCCTTTCCAAATCGTAACAGTCGAAGATGGTCCCCCGGACAACAAGTACAGCTCATCACAAACAGTGTTGTCACCTCTGAGACGTGCTTCCAACCAACTGCTGAAAGTCCTGCTGTGTTCACATGTAATCCAGTCGTCGCACTGCTCTGGGTGTTTGGAGCGCAGACTGTTCTTGTGTTCATCGACATATGGGGTCACCAAGGTAGAGTTCTGTAGAACTGTGTAGCGTGCTTGAGACCAAGAATATCCGTCCCTGCATATTATTGAGTCCCTTCCAAGCGTGCCTTTTCCAGTCAGTCTCCCCTCATATCGCGATTGAGGGAGACCTATCTTCTTAAGGCCAGGAATGAAGTCAACACAAAACCCGATGACATCCTCTGTTTGATGGCCCATGGAGATGCTTCCTTCTGGCCTAGTGCGGTTAAGGACATATTTCTTTAGGACTCCCATGAACCTCTCAAAGGGGTACATATTGTGTAGAAATACGGGGCCCAAAATGACAATCTCGTCAACTAGATGAACTAGGACGTGCGTCATGATATTGAAGAAGGATGGTGGGAACACCAGCTCGAAACTGACAAGACATTGCACCACATCACTCCTTAGCCTTGGTATAATTTCTAGATCGGTCACCTTTTGAGAGATTGCATTGAGGAATGCACATAGCTTCACAATGGCTAATCGGACGTTTTTTGGTAGAAGCCCCCTCAATGCAACCGGAAGCAGTTGCGTCATAATCACGTGGCAGTCATGAGACTTTAGGTTCTGAAATTTTTTCTCTGACATATTTATTATTCCTTTTATATTCGACAAGAAGCCAGTCAGGACCTTCATACTAAGCAGGCATTGAAAGAAGATTTCCTTCTCTTCTTTGGTAAGAGCATAGCTGGCAGGACCTTCATACTGCTTTGGAGGCATGCCGTCTTTTTCGTGCAAACGTTGCAGGTCCTCCCGTGCCTCAGCTGTATCTTTTGTCTTCCCATACACGCCCAAGAAGCCTAGCAGGTTCACGCAAAGGTTCTTCGTCACGTGCATCACGTCGATCGAAGAGCGGACCTCTAGGTCTTTCCAGTAGGGTAGGTCCCAAAATATAGATTTCTTCTTCCACATGGGTGCCTGTCCCCCAGCGTCACTGGGAACAGCTAGTCCGCTGGGACCCTTTCCAAAGATTACGTGTAAATCATTGACCATAGCAAGTATGTGATCACTGATACGCATGGCGGGCTTCCTCCGGTGATCTACCTCGCCTTTGAAATGCTTGCCTTTCTTTCGACATTGATGGTTGGTCGGAAGAAATCGATGATGGCCCAGGTACACATTCTTCCTGCAGCTTCCCAGGTATATACTATCGGTGTCAAGTAAACAGTGCATGCATGTGTGGTATCCCTTGTTTGTCTGTCCTGAAAGGTTACTGAGAGCGGGCCAATCGTTGATGGTCACGAACAACAACGCCTTTAGGTGAAATTCCTCCTGTTTGTGCTCATCCCACGTACGTACACCATTTCCATTCCACAGTTGTAAAAGTTCTTCAACTAATGGCCTTAGGTACACATCAATGTCGTTGCCGGGTTGCTTAGGGCCTTGGATGAGAACTGGCATCATAATGAACTTCCGCTTCATGCACATCCAAGGAGGAAGGTTATACATACATAGAGTCATGGGCCAGGTGCTGTGATTGCTGCTCTGCTCCCCGAAAGGATTAATGACATCCACACTTAAAGCAAACCATACGTTTCTTGGGTCACTTGCAAACTCAGCCCAGTACTTTCTCTCGATTTTTCTCCACTGCGACCCGTCAGCGGGTGCTCTCAACTTCCCGTCTTTCTTAAGGTCCTCACTGTGCCATCGCATCAACTTGGCATGCTCTCCGTTTCTGAACAGACATTTCAACCGTGGTATTATAGGAGCATACCACATCAACTTCGCAGGAACCCTCTTCCTGGGGGGCTCGCCTTCAACATCACCAGGGTCATCTCATCTGATCTTATACCGTAATGCACCGCATACCGGGCATGCGTTTAGATCCTTGTATGCACCGCGGTAGAGGATGCAGTCATTAGGTCATGCATGTATCTTCTGCACCTCCAATCCTAGAGGGCATATGACCTTCTTTGTTGCGTATGTACTGTCGGGCAATCCGTTATCCTTTGGAAGCTTCTTCTTCAATATTTTTCAGTAGCTTCTAAAATCCTTTGTCAGGCACAACATTCTCTGCCTTCCACTGCAGCAATTCCAGTACGGTACCGAGCTTTGTGTTTCCATCTTCGCAGTTGGGTTACAACCCTTTTTTGTGGTCCTCTAACATGCGATCGAACTTCAGCTTCTCCTTTTGACTTTCACATTGCGTCCTTGCATCGACAATGACCCGGCGGAGATCATCATCATCGGGCACATCGTCTGGTTCCTCTTGATCTTCAGCAGCTTCGCCTGTTGCAGCATCATCGTGCACATCGTCTGGTTCCTCTTGATCTTCAGTAGCATCACCGTATTCAGGGGGCACATAGTTGTCATCGTACTTTTCTTCTTCGCCGTCTTCCATCATAACCCCTGTTTCTCCGTGCCTCGTCCAAACATTATAGTGTGGCATGAAACCCTTGTAAAGCAGGTGGGTGTGAAGGATTTTCCGGTCAAAGTAAGACTTCGTATTCCCACATATAGGGCATGGACAACACATAAAACCATTCTGCTTGTTTGCCTCAGCCACTTCGAGAAATTCATGCACGCCCTTAATGTACTCGGAGGTGTGTCTTGAACCGTACATCCATTGCCGGTTCATCTGCATGCATTATATATAATTAAGTGTGTCAAAAATCATTACAGAACATCATGAATAGATAATTAAGTGACCAAATTAATAGAAGTTCATCATCACATTAAAACCAAAGTACATACATAGTTCTCATCTAACAACATAAAGCTCTACAGAGCATCTAAATTAATTAAACCATACATTGAAACTATGTAAAACATTTCAATGCGAAAACAAATGCGATCATAATCGCAACCAATGTAACAACTGCTCCAACGGCATAATGATACCAAGCCTCGGTATGAATGGCATATTTTTAATCTTTCTAATCTTCAAGCGCATTGCATCCATCTTGATCTTGTGATCATCCACGACATCCGCAACATGCAACTCCAATATCATCTTCTCCTCCTCAATTTTTCTAATTTTTTCCTTCAAGAAATTGTTTTCTTCTTCAACTAAATTTAACCTCTCGACAATAGGGTCGGTTGGAATTTCTGGTTCAACAACCTCCTAGATAAATAAAATCTATGTCACGTTGGTCGGCATAATTGTCATAAACAATAGATGAACCAATAGTTATGAAAAGATAATATATACCACATCTGAATCATAGACAAGACGAGGGCCGACGGGGGCGGATACCAAAACCATCGCACTATATAAGATGCAATAATAAAATTAAGAAAATTATACAAGTATCTATATAAACATACAAGTAAGAATTTTTTTTCCTTTCAGAAAGAAGATAAGAACAAGAGGCTCACCACGGTGGTGCCGGTGACGAGATCGGCGCGGGCGATCGACGGCGGTGAAGACGGGGACGGGACGTGACAGACCGCTAAACCTAGACAAATATTAAGGAAAATGGAGCTTGGAGAGGAGAAAGCTTAAGTAGTGTGTGTCGGGCATTCCATCGAACACCTCGTGTGCATAGGAGGTGAGCTAGAGCACCACAAAGCTCTCTCCTCGCCGGCCACGAAAAACAGAGCAGTGAGAGTGCTCTGCTCACGGGCGAGGGGTATATATAGGCAATTAGTTGGTCCCGGTTTGTGGCTTGAACCGGGACTAAAGGGAAGCCTTTGGTCCCGGTTCAGGCCACCAACCGGGACCAATGGTGGTGGGCCAGGAGCAAGGCACATTGGTCCCGGTTCTTCCCACCAACCGGGACCAAAAGGTCCAGACGAACCGGGACCAATGGCCCACATGGCCCGGCCGGCCCCCGGGGCTCACGAACCGGGTCCAATGCCCCCATTGGTCCCGTTTTTGGATTGAACCGGGACTAATGGGCTGACCCGGCCTGGACCATTGCCCCCTTTTCTACTAGTGTTTGAAGGCGGTTGTTGGCTTTGTTGCACCTCCTCAATCTGACGGAACTTTTCACTACCGTCCGATTCCACATGGCTATGCTGTTGTGACAGTGGATGAAATAATGGAGGGATTTGAGGAGCTGGAGCTTGACCACCCTATAGGTGAAGGGGAGAATCACTTGGTTAATGCTTTGAGGAGTACATGTCTATGGAGGAAGGAGTACATCAAGCTTCCAAATTGGACACCTCCTCCTCCTCCTCCTCCTCCTCCTCTGGCGAGTCAGGGCACTCTGCGTCCTCCTCCTCCTCCTCCTCCTCCGGCAAGTGATCAGGGCACTCCACCTCCTTCTCCGCCTCCTCCAACGCGTGAGGGCACTCCGCCTCCTCCTTCGCCTGCTCCGGCGCGTTGGAGCACTCCGCCTCCTCCTCCGCCTTGTCAGCAATGAGGGAAGACAGACACCGCTGCTCCGGCTCCTCTGGCGCGTTGGAGCACTCCGCCTCCTTCTCCGCCTCATCAGCAACAATGGAAGAGAGACGCCGCCGCTCCGGCGGCTAGCAGTACAAGCAGAGGCGGGAGGCAATTCAGATACGGTTCATCTCTCAAGCCTCTGGAATAGTTACCATATGAGAGGACCGAGAAGGAAAACAAGGAGATCTATGCTGCCGAAGTGAGGGACTTTTTTGCAAAGAAACCTCCACCTCCGAAGGAGATGCTAGATCCGGTGAAAGTGAAGTGCACTATCGATGCCTTGAAGCGACCACCACCGCCTCCGCCGGATTCCAACTATGGCTGCTGTCTTAAAAAGACATATGAAGATGTGCGGGACTCGGGAAGTACTTCCAGTGATGCAAGGTTAGCACAACTAAGAAGTGGGAAAAAATTCCCCAGCTCGGCGAACAGGCGAACCAATCGTGCCCCCGCTCAAGGTGTCTAGCGATATCGTCGCTAATCAGCCGGGGATGGTGCCCGGTACCAATCCTGCTGATTACCTGAGCGATGATGTAGAGTTTAAAATAATGGAGGTGGACGAATTCAGATACAAGTACGGGCACCCTCTCGTCAAACCTGATCATCCTTCTCTAACAACGATGATGCGAAGATTGCATGAATGGTACATGAAGACCTGCAGCGTGTCCGGGAAGGATATTTTGATGTTGAGAATTAAAGAGGAGCACGACCCTATTGGAACTGAGCTATTGCCCGTTGAATTTGATGAGTTATTCCAGTTATACAATCAATTGGCCCTCGACAAATAACTCGTGACTTGCTACTGTCTGTAAGTACTACTTCTGTAATTAAGTCTCTATATATAGCTCAGCTTTTTCATTGCATGTATATATAATTATCCTCACTATATTATGCAGATTGAAGATCGTCGAATGCAGAAAAGCACAAATCTATGACATTGGATTCATTAACCCAAATATGATACATGAATGGATGGTTAAAAACAATGTCACACATACCAATGACAACTTGCTACTATCGTTGCTTAAAAATCAAAACAAAGATAAAATACTCTTTCCTTACAACTTCAAGTGAGTGTTACTATCTTGTGCATATTCGGTTTCCCTTATTACTCGAGGTTATAGTAATGTAATTGATGACTTATGCATGCATGCACAAGCTACTAGAGATTAAGCTTGACCGGGGAGTAGTAACCGTCTTAGACTCAAGACAAAAAGATCCCCAGGAGTATGCGGACATGACTAAAATGCTCCAGAAGTAAGTTCATCGATCATTATCCCACCATATCGACAACTTTGTTCATTTCCTGATATCAAGTAATTATTTTCTTTGTCTGGCAGTGTTTGGAAAGAGAGTTCACCAGAATTGTTCGGGGACTGCCGAGGGAGCTGCGATTTACACACCCGAAAATAAGTACTACTACCTAGTTCCGCGCATCTCCCATTGATTCTAGCTAGTTTCATCAATACCATTTATCATGCTTGATTATTAGTTTGATTGAACTCTATTTCTCGTAAAGTGCTTGTGGTAGGAAGTCGGGAATGATTTTTGTGGATACTACATTTGCGAGTTCATCTACAACGCGACGACTTCTCGGCTGGGCTACTCTGAAAATCAATATGAAGCACGTAAACAAAAATATTCACAATTTTATTTTATTACCATCATTTGTGTTTAGTTTCATTCATATATATGCATTGACCCCTTCTTTAAATTAGGTCTAGCAGATGCGGGATGAACTCCTACCACATGATCGCATATGAGCAATTCAAGAGGAGTTGACGGGATTATTTCTTGACCACGTTATACATAAAGCCGGAGAATACCATTTGGAAATTGACATAGACATGAGATGTTAGGGATTTTAAGAGATCTTATATTGTATATATGTATCTAGTAGCGTCGGATAGATATACGAAAACTTGTTGTTCGACCAATCTCTCGGAGAAAGAGAGGTCACTCCTCTCTGTATATGTTCATGACGATCTTGTGTAATTAATGGTTCTTTCATTTGCTTACTAGCTAGCTAGCGTGTCGAGTTCTCTCTATATGTATATAGTAGCTAGCATCGACCAAGCACGGAGAAAGAGAGGACACTTCTCTGTATTAGCTAGCTAACACAATATATGAAACCCCTAAATTAACCCTCCAAAACCCCCTAACCCCCCTTCAAAAAAAACCCCAGCTCCTGCCAGCTGCTGATGCATGGACACCTTTTGGTCCCGGTTGGTGTTACCAACTGGGACTAAAGGTCCTCCTGCCTGGGTGCCCCGCAGCGGCCACGTGGACCCCCTTCTATCCCGATTCGAAAGCGAACCAGGACTAAAGATTTTGGGCTTTAGTCCCAACCTTTTAGTCCCGGTTCCAGAACCGGGGGTAAAGGGCCTATGGAACTGGGACAAATGGGCTGTTTTCTACCAGTGAAGGTAAAAATTGATCCAACGACATAATGATACCAAGCCTCATTATCAATGGCATATTTTCTAATCTTATTAATCTTCAAGTGCATTGAATCCATCTTCAAGCGCATTGCATTCATCTTCATCTTGTGATCATCGACAACATCGACAACATACAACTCCAATTTCATCTTCTCTTCTTAAATTATTTTAACATTTTCTTTTAAATACTCATTTCATTTTTCAACTAAATTTAATTTCTCGACAAGAGGGTTGGTTGCAATTTCCGGTTCACATACCTCCTAGATAAAAATATCTCTATGTCAACTTGATGGCCATAATTGTCATAAATGTGAAATGCAACAAATAGTTATAAAAGAGAATTTACCACATCCGAATCATAAAGCGGGCGAGGGCCGACGGGGACGGATATCAAGACCGTGTCACTATGTACAACAAACAATCATACAAAGTAAGAAAATTATACAAGTAACTATATAAATCATACAATCATACAAGTAACTATACAAATCAAGTACAACATAAAAAATTGAATACCTAATAATAATCTGGATCGTTGGGTTCAATAAATGCTCCGAGATCAATAACTGCATCATCATCATCACTATCATGAATGAAGTGCTCATCGGGTTCAGCGGCATCAACATGTGGAAGGCCACCTTTACGTAATCAGTTAAGCATTGACAAGTCATCTGCAGTAGTAACCTCTTCTTGTTCAGGCTCTTCTTGTTCCGGCTCAGGGGTGATGTCGGGTTCACCGTCGCTGTCTACTTCAATGTTCTAGTGTGAAGTAGAGCGTTTCTTGAATCGTTTTTTGAAAGACGTGTTTCTTGGAAGAATTCACCTTCATATGTGTCTGGGTTAATGTGAGGTTCATAATCCTATGCATTGGGGGGAGGAGGTCTAACACGTGGCGGCACTTCATAAACAACATCCCAACCATTCAGATTTGGATCAGTTTGGCAGGCCCACGGTAGATAGAAAACTTGAGTCGTCTGTTAATGGAGGCGGTGCACAGTTTTTGACAACTCTACCTTTCATGAAGTTCTTCTTGTCTTTCCTGAACTTATGGCGAGGATCCAGGAACTATTTATGCAAGTCGAAGGAAGAAAACATGCGACCCGCCTACAGCCAATGAAACTCAAGAGCTGCCTTGCATGTGGGGCACGAGAACCTTCCATGCACACACCATCCAACGAATAGCGCATATGCCGGCAAGTCATGCGTCGAGTACATGTACCAGACACACATTATGAAGTTCTGTTTGTTAAAGGCGTCGTATGTCTTGAACCCATTATCCCAAGCTTCTTGCAATTCGTCCTTAAGAGGCTGCATGTACACAGTCATATTCTTCCCAGATAGTTCGGCCCTGGAATTATCAATGTCAGAAAAATGTTCTTTCTTTGCATAATCTGTCCAGGGGAGGGGGGGAGATTGAGTGGAAAGACAAATACGGGCCAATAATTGTATTGGGTTACTGTCAGACCGAACACACTGAACCCATTCTGCTGATGCCGACTCAAGGATGCCTTGGATCTGCCACCTTTTCCGCATATAATGCATCGAAGCGTTTCCACGCTTCACCATCCGATGTGTGTACCATCATCAGATTCCCGTCTGCATCTAGTTCGGTTCTTTTGCCCTCTTTGTGCCATGTCATCTGTCTGGCCGTCTCTTCAACCATGAAAAGACATTGAAGCCTTGGTACGATTGGCATATAACGAAGAACATTAACCGGGATTTTGGTCTGCATCTTCTCACCCATACCGTTGTCTACCACAATATACCTCGAAGACTTGCAAATGGGAAAATATTTCAAGTCCGCATACTCAAGCCTAAATAAGGCACATCCTTTCTCACAGGCATGTATCTTCTCATAGGGAATCTTAAGAGCACGGAGGATTTTGTCTGACTGGTACAGGTTTGCAGGCAGTACATGGCCTTTGGGTAGAAAGCGTCCAAATACTATCATCATCGCGTCGTAGCATTTACTGCCCAAGTAGAATTGAGCCTCTAGTGCCATTATTTGTGAGATGGCATCCAACTGACAAAGCTTAGTGTGCTCGTGAAGAGGACATTTTGAAGACTCCAACATTTCATTGAAGGCGTTTGCAGATTCCTTCATCTCTTCGTCCAAATCTCGAGCATCATCAAAGTTTTGCACCATGTCTTCCATCCGATACCATGCTCGTCGGTGCGACGACGAACCACCTTAGCTCTGGCACGTTGGGCAGACTCACCATGAAATGTCCACACCGTGTAACTGGGCGTAAAACCACTCTTCTGCAGGTGTTTGCCCATTTCATCTCGTGTCCTCTTTTCCCAATTCTTGCACCGGCCACAGGGGTGCCAGTTTTTTCTCTGCCCATTTGCGAATGCGGCTTTCACGAACCCCTTGGTTTTTGTTAAACATTAATTGGTAATGACTTTCTGACTAGTGCAACCGGGGTACATCCACACGCGATCGCTCATCTTGCTTAGCTGCTGGATGGAGAAGAAATATATATATAATTCAGCATGTATATTCATCAGTTCATCTAGTTTGTCAATTTTATTACATCCATGCAACCTACACTCTAATAGGTAAATATAGGTCCTAATCCCACCCGAGTATGTGTAGATTGAGTACGTTCTCCATGCTCTACCCCATTCCGAGACAAAATTTCGGAAGCACCTCCCCGCTATTCTCCTCATACACGTCTTGGTAAAAAGCCGAGAGAATGTGCATCCAGAGAAATTAGGGGGGCGCTGACAAAATTTTGTCTCGGAATGGGGTAGAGCATGGAGAACGTATTCAATCTACACATACTCGGGTTGTCCGTGGAAATCGTTGGACAATCCAAATGAGTTACGGTGATAAATATGCAACTGAATGCGTATTTATCGATGCAACCCTTTCGGACGGGAGACACATACTGGTTACGCGACTATAGTTACCTAGCTAGTGTCATCGTCACAAAGGTCGGAACAGATCAAATAATTAAGGGGGCAGGAGGAGATGGCATTTGTGCTCACCCACGAACGCAGGGGCGGAGCTCATCGAACACCAGACCCTCACAGTGACGAAACAACTCCACATTGAAATTGAAAGATGAGTAACATAGCATTATTGTTTTTGCCATCAACCTAACTAAAATTAAACAAACTAAGCCTAAACTAAAGTAAATCTAAAAAAGCAGAAAAAGAAGAAAAAAAGGAGAGAGGGCAGCGGTGGCGACGGGCGGTGGTGGAGGAGGGGGGCAGGGCGGCGGTGGCG